>NC_081759.1:39457839-39570339 GCF_963082965.1 Carassius carassius
ACCGACAGCTATATCCAGTGATGAATTTTTTTCTAAAATATGGCCATTTTGAGAGAGAGAGAGAGAGAGAGAGAGAGGGAGATGTGTAAACTGTCTGCGTCTGTCTCTCTCTGCAATGAAGCGAGTTTGCCCCCTTGTTGTTGAGAAATATAATCTTCTTATTTTTTTTATTTTTATTAGAAAGTAGTTTTCCATAAACATAGCACATACCGAACTGTACTGAAAACTGTGACTCTAAAACCGTGAAACAAACCGAACCGTGAAAAAGTTGAACTGTGCCACCCCTAATACACACACACACACACACACACACACACACACACACACACACACACATATATATATATATATATATATATATATATATATATATATATATATATATACACACACACACTCACTGGCCACCTTTATTTGGTACACCTGGCTAGTACCAGGTTGGACCCACTTTTGCCTTCAGAACTGCCTTAATTATTTGTGGCATAGATTCAACAAGGTGTTGGAAACATTCCTCAGAGATTTTGGTCCAAATTGACATGATAGCATCACGCAGTTGCTGCAGATTTGTCGGCTGCACATCCATGATGCGAATCTCCCGTTCCACAACATCCCAAAGCTGCTCTGACTCTGGTGACTGTGGAGGCCATCTGAGTAAACTGAACTCATTGTCATGTTCAAGAATCCAGTCTGAAATGATTTGAGCTTTGTGACATGCTGCATTATCCTGCTGGAAGTATCAGAAGCTGGATACACTGTAATCATAAAGAGATAGACATGGTCAGCAACAATACTCAGGTAGGCTGTGGTGTTTAAATGATGCTCAGTTGTTACTAAGTGGCCCAAAGTGTGCAAAGGAAATATTCCCAAAACCATTACACCACCAGCCTGAACCCTTGAGAAAAGGATGGTCCATGCTTTCATGTTCTTTACTCATCAGACCAGGCAACGTTTTTCCAATCCTCTATTGTCCAGTTTTGGTGAGTCTGTGCAAATTGTAGCCGCCGTTTCCTGTTCTTAGCAGTCAGCAGCGGCACCCGGTGTGGTCTTCCGCTGCTGTAGCCCATCTGCTTCAGGGTTCGACGTGTTGTGCATTCAGAGATGGTATTCTGCATACCTTGGTTGTAACGAGTGGTTATTTGAGTTACTGTTGCATTTCTATCATCTCTAACAGGTCTGCCCATTCTCCTCTGGCCTCTGACATCAACAAGGCATTTTCGTCCACACAACTGCTGCTCACTGGATATTTTCTCTTTTTTGGACCATTCTCTGTAAACCCTAGAGATGGTTGTGCGTGAAAATTCCAGTAGATCAGCAGTTTTTGAAATATTTACACCAGCCCTTCTGGCACCAACAACTATTCCACGTTGAAAGTCACTTAAATCCCTTCTTCCACATTCTGATGTTCAGTTTAAACTTCAGCAAGTCATCTTGACACCATCTAGATGCCTAAATGCATTGAGTTGCTGCCATGTGATTTGCTGATTAGCAATTTGTGTTATCAAGCAATTGAACAGGTGTACCTAATAAAGGGGCCAGTGAGTGTATATACTATAATGAATTAGACTTTTACAGTAGCAATGCCACTGAAAAGCAAGATGCTGAAGGATCTAGAGATTTTTAGAACCAGTAATGAGATTAAGTTATGATCACAATAATAATAGCAGAATATCAAGACTTACTGTATACCTAGGCCAAGTTTGAAGTGTTAATTGTGATAGCTTAGAAACAATGTAAATTTCTTTCAGACTAATAACAACACATGCACAATGACTCACAGGTCAGCCAGTCAGATTAGAGTTGATTAGATTAGAGATCAGTTCTGGTACGGTAATTCTTTATGCTACATTTATCAGATGGTCAGTGAAAAGTCTGTGGCTGGCTATCTGAAACCAAGTAATTAAAACTTAAATCAATTACACAAGTATGCAAGTTCACACAGAGTACATGAACTGCCAACTTGATACCACCAATTTGTCGCTCGTGTTCATGTGTCTACATTCCCAGATTTGCAGGGTTGATGTACACATTGTGCAATATTCTTAATCACGCACGCCAACTGTAAGCATGCGAGTCTGTGTTTACAGTCAGTACGTGTGTTCGCATGGCACAACTCATTAAAAGAGCATTAGCGCTTGTATTTGTCCAGCGCTGTCATATGGGTTCGGCAGGCCTGCGTTCAGGGGAAGCAGATGGCAGGAGGGTTAGTGAGATCCGTACACTCCAAATCTCATTAAATCTCGTTTCATCCCTATGCAGTTTACTCTTGTGAACACTCAACCGGAAGCTTCGGCAATGCCAGAGTGCATTTATATCAAACGTTAGACTGAGATTTGTGTCCGTTGTAGGGGAGAGTGACACAGGAGAAAGCACTTAATGTGCCAGCCTCCCATCCAGACCTGTCCAGTAAACTGTTAATCATGCAAATGCTAAACTATAATTTTCTGTGTTTATGAAGGACTACCTGCTTATGATTACAGACTATACCTCTGCCTGTTCTCATGGCAGATGTCAGAGTAGTAAAGGCCTTTTAATTTTGTCTTTGAGGTGGTGATGTTGAAACTGCTAGCAACGTGACGGTCCTTTGATATGATTGCCCTGCAGGGCCATCCACCCCTGGTGGGAAATTACCAACACCTCGCTGGTAAAAAGTGAAAAAACGATTGACTGATACCTCAAGTGTTTGCTGCTGTAGATCAAAACAAAAGGCCAAATAAGGTGAAGGAGCAACTCTCTGGTGTATGAATTACTAAATAAAAAAATAGCATTTTTCGTTAATGTTTTGTCAGGGAAATAATGTTATAATTGCTGATTTTCTGTTTAAAGTGTTTTACATTCATTTGAACACATACATGACTGAGAGAGAGATGTTATTTAGTCGATTATGCAGAACACAAAGTGAGATTTTATCCACAGTTTAACTGGATGTGGTACGTTTCTCCCTTCAGCTTTCTGCAGAGCTGTAGGTTCCAGGTTCTTTCTTGACTACAGAGAAAAAATAGTATATATATATATATATTCTTGGGTCTCTTTAGTAAAAGTAACGCTTATTGCAGCACTATTTTTTCCTCTGGCCTGTGGATACACAGGTGTGACAGACAGAGATGTAAAGCGAAACAAGAAAAACAGCAAGAACAAGGAAGGTAATTCCTTTGATGTTCTCATATCGCCAGCCCCCTGTAAGTCACCACATTTTTTTTCATTCTTTTGCTCTTATCTAATTTCTTTTTTGTTCATACGCAGGCAGAATGACAAAATTCCAGAACAACTTCCAGAAAAAAAAGTTTTCAGACATACTTCCTCCTACTCACCTATATTACTAGACTCATTTCAGATAACTTAATTACTAAATTAAAGCATGCTTTGAAAAATTGAAAGCCATGATGCAAACAATAGAAATAACGTCACTGTTACGTATGGTAACCCTCATTCCCTGAAGGAGGGATCGCACATGTCATGTCATTGACTGACGAATTGGGATATCCCTTTGATAGACGAATCTATTTTGTGTAAACTAAACAAGCCAATGCATAATGGCATGCAATTATTGTATTATTATATTATATTATTATAATAAGGCAGCAGGTACAATGCATACCAGGTTTTTGCTGAGGAGCCGAGCAGGTGACCCGGCCACTCAGCGGTGGTACAGCAGCCATCCTTCTGGGAATAAGGGTTATTATACGTAACCAAGATGTTCCCTTTCAGTTGGTCACTCTCAATGTTACGTCGGTGACCGACGAATTGGGATCCCTACCAAAGTGTCATGGGTGCTGCCCATTCCAGTGCCCTGTGCGAGCCACCTGTACCCCTATTTGGTGTAGGCCGGTCATTTTGGATAGCTCTGGCAGTGCTCCTCCAGATACCAGTCCTGCTATAGCTCACCGCGTCCAGCTCTCCTCCTGGTATCTCCTCTATGCTCTTGAGGCTGTGC
This sequence comes from Carassius carassius, assembly GCF_963082965.1. NCBI lineage: Eukaryota > Metazoa > Chordata > Actinopteri > Cypriniformes > Cyprinidae > Carassius > Carassius carassius. The sequence goes on from NC_081759.1 coordinate 39,461,771, forward strand.
TGGGAGACACACCAAACTTCCTTGCAACGGCACATGTGGAAGTGCCATGATGGAGGAGCTGGAAAACCTGTGCAAACTGATTGGGTTATAGTGAGAAATATCTCAAATTTAATGTGGTTCTATCTGAGTGTTTAGAGCCACCTGGGCTTTTTAAGGACACTTTAGCTTTTCATTTGTTGCTGATGTGCTGAAATTGATCCATGTGGTATCATCAGCCAATAAATCTATTTGGAAGCTAATGTTTTTGTATAAAAAAAACCCTTCTATACTTTATTTTTATTTTTAACATGATTGTTTTAAAGTCTTGCCTATCTTTTTGATTTAGGATTTTAGCTAAATGTGTATGCATGTGTTTAAGGCTCATTGTTCTGTTATAAAACGAATTCCTAAAGTGCTCCGGGTTGCATTCGTTGTTTTGTCAAATACTTTCCTCCCACGTTTAACAGTCAAGCATGCGTACACGCATATACTTTATATTCCCCCATGAAGGCAGCTCATTGTTTTGTAATCCCGGCACTCCTTAACGGGACATTAAAAAGCTGGGATTACACAGTGTCACGTTGTTCTGTTCTGTCTGCAGTAATTATGGCATTTTATGCACTTTTACAGAAGGATTAGCTTTCCTAGCATCAGTTTTTAAAGAGTTTCACAGAAAATTACAGCCTGCTTTATTAAGAAGTTGATCACCGGAGCCTAAACACATGCCTCTGAGGCATGAGGCTCTGTTTATCAATTGTAGGTTTTAGGTTGATTTTATTTGGCATCATTGCTCATTTACCTAAAAAAATTGATTCTATAAAAAAACCCAAAATTGTAGCAGTGCATTCAGTTTGTATGTGAAAGAATTGCAAATGAACCAGCAATTCATGAAGATTGAAAGCTCTAAGTAGAGGGCCTTTAGATGCTTTGACGGCTTGAAGAAAAATGTTTAATTTCTTACACGTGTTAACAATTACTGCCTTTCAACTGCAGCCTCCTGCAGAAGCCTCCTGATGGTCGTTGCTGTGTCTAATGATGTCTGGAGGGTTTCTGAAAACAGCTACTTTGAGAGACGTTTTGGAAACCCACCCCACTCAGCGCTGGTTATGAATATCTTATGGGCAGTCGTATGATAGACTAGCTGATGTGTTTCCTTCATGAATATATATCCACCAGCAGGTGAGGTTTACTTTAGAAAGATTTATGGCAGCCGTCTCCATTTTAGTGTGGTCAAAACGTTAAAGAATAAATAATCTCAGAAAGTGGCTTCTGAAGTCCTCTGGGTCACATCCAGAATTTAATGTTATCTTTCCTCATAAACAGTTAGAGAATAACAAAATGTCTTTACTCTTTCTGGGAAACATGCCCATAACAATTTATTAATATTTATATTTAAAATATATAAATGTTCACACATTTCTTTATTTTGTTTTGTTTTAACAAGATCCACAGACACATCTCTAAAAATATTATAATATAAGCTTGGCTGGTGTAGCTGCATTTATAAATACAATTTCACTAGCTCTGCTATCCAAGAGTAAGAGTCACCCCCACCACCTGCTCTCTGTTATATACCAGGTTTTGGTTTAAACCTGCTTGTCTTTGAAACTGTCTCACGGGAGTAATTAAAATATTGTCTCATCCCGTGGAATGTTTTTAGAAGTTTCCATGGCTGACAGATGGTCCGTAGGTACCACAACAAGAGTTTCCTTTTGTCTTGGACGATTGAACATTTGAAACAAATGGCACCAAGCAATTGCCAAGAATTTACCAGTAATGAGATTGGAAGATTTGGGTGTGGATTTCAGATCACCAGGAAGCCATTATTATTAAGGGTTGAGACTAGGAAGTAATTAAAGAAAGATTTGCACAAAGAATCCTCTAAAACCAAAACCTTCAAAAGCATCAGCTGTAATTGGGACTGCAACACGTTTGACAGATTTTCTAACTACATCATGACATCACCTAAACTAAGACTTTTCCTGCCTAAGATGCAGCCATTTGATGTCTGTGAGGTTTTACACACTGAATGAAAATTTGTATTTAGAAGATGTCCTGGTGCATTATATAGCAGTTTTGGTGCATTATATTTATACTGTGTGTGTGTGTGTGTGTGTGTGTGTGTGTGTGTGTGTGTGTGTGTGTGTGTGTGTGTGTGTGTGTGTGTGTGTGTGACAAATAATAAACACCATGGCAGGTGTCCATTTAAAAGTATGCACATTTCCTACATAATTTGTAAATGAAATTAATATCCAATCCCCCTTCTATCGTTTCAGCTGTGTTTGTGTTTATTCTTCATCAGTTGACCTAAAAAACATGCTCATTTGGTAACACCTCAAATAACTGGATTTATGTAGGCAAAAAATATCAGTTAATTTAAATTAACCTGACAAATTAGGTTATTCCAAACTAAATTATAGGTTAGATCAAGTTGAAAGTGGCGATTGCAGTTTGTGCAGTGTGGTCATGGTTTCGTCCTTTTTGCACTGAAGAAGTGTATACTGACAGTTGTTGCCCCAAGGAGGTTATCATTTGCATTTATAACCAAGTGGCTCTCAAAGTGTGGAGCTTGGAGGTAATGCAGAGATATTGACATGGAGTTGATGAAATTCAATATTTTTTACTTGAACCAGTTAATTCAGATATTTTTTTTTTTTAATTTGTATTTTTTTTTTATATTAAATGTAAAAAAATGTAAATGTAATTTAATTTAAATTTAATTTATGCATTTAGCAGACGCAGTGCATTCAGGCTAACATTTTTTACCTAACGTGTTCCCTGGGAATCCAAACAACAACCTTGCGTTGCTAATGCAATGCTCTACCACTTGAGCCACAGGAACACTTTATATTTGAAAAGCATGAAATTATGCATAAAAAATTGGCAAAGTGGCAGCAAAGGAAGTGATTGTTGAAATGGGAGTAAAAGAAATGAGAAAAAATGTACCTTGTTTGTCAAGTACTGCTGCCCATTATGTTACAATAAGAGCTGGAGTAAGAGTATGACAGGTGTATTGTGGTGACTAGATAACTAGTTGACTAAATGAGTGGCAGTTGACTGTTTCAGGACCATGGACAGAGACACATGTGCGATACATCACAAATACTGAACAACTAACACAAATAACAGATTTTTTTGTTGTTGTTTATGAAACTGATGTTTGGAATGTATTGCACTGCAAAATGCAATGATTCTATTGCAAAGTTATGATACTTCTTTTTTATTTTTAACAAATACTCATCCAGTATTCTTTGCATATTCTTTTGTGTTCCTTTGTATTCCTTTTTTAGCACACTTTCACTTATAGTTTACTGTAGTTTATAACTTGCACTCATGTTATACCTCTAAGAGTTTTTATTCTGCAGAACACAAAAGATGTTTCAAGATATTTCTGAAGTTTTCGACTGTTTTTGTATTGTTTTGTTTTTGTTTGTTTGTTTGTGTCCATACAATAAAAAATATATACATAGATGCAACCTCCTCAACCTTCTGTGAATATTCACCTTTCTGAGATTAAAATAGGTCACCTACGAGATTCGTATATATCCTATGAGAAAATATTTTGAGAGGAGGTGTGTAATAAAAAAAAACTCCATAATCATCGGGAAGAAGGAGGCGGGACCCGGCGGACAATCAAAATGAAACTTTAATTACAAAATAAACACAAAACAGCGCATCAGCCCCTCACGGATGACTGATGCGCACAAAATAAAACCAAAACATAAAATAAAGCCCAGGCCTGCTCCTCTCTCGTCCTTCACTGTTGTCGCTCCAGTTTTATATCCTTCCATCTCCTCTGTGGGACTCGAGACCGGTGGTGGGTCGCAGGTGTCGCTGATTTCCCAATCACTCCACCGGCCTCGCTCGTGTTCCCACATCCCTCGGTCCCGCCCCACTCGTCACAAGGTGTTAAACTGGTTGTCTCAAATAAGTACATTCTTTTTCTACATATTTTTACTGCAAAAACTGTTTGTAAAGAGTAATATTGTATGTATTTGAGGTCTGAGAGGGCAAACGATTTGCAGTTTAGCAAAAAGCCTGTGCCTAGCACTTAATCTTTTATTATAGAGGTGAAGTGAAAGAATAGACATGCTAGCTTTTCACAATGCTCTAAATTTTTAAAAGAACATTCAAAATATTGAATTGAGGGTGGGGGTTTATATAAATGTGTCTTTGAGGGGAACCTTTTATGTCTTCAGTATTTTTACAGCGGTAACCAAGGAAATACTATAATGTGGCTATTCCATAAGTGCCACCTGCTGTCAAAAGAGTGAATTTTCATTTTAGCATAATTTCGCAATGCTAAAATCAGCCTTAAATCTTAAAAGTATGCAGTTTATTTAAATTGTAAAAATGCTTATGCTTGCATGCAAATTAACATCTCATTCATGTGAGCAAATCATTTATTCAGCAAGGATGCATTCAGTTGAACAGAAGTGAACGTAAATACATTTATATTTTAAATAAATTTGTATTCATCAAATAAACCTGGAAAAATATATATCAAAGTTTTTACAAAATATTAAGAAACACAAATGTTTTTGAACATGAATAAAAATGTTTTTTTGAGCACCAAATGAGCATATTAGAATAAATGGCCTGTATCTATATCTGTTGTAGACTAGAAAGATTGCCAGCTCAGTAGAAACACCATGAACAAAGAGGTTCAGGTTTAATTACATGTTTCACTCTTGACGTTTTGGCCTCAGGTGAGTCATTTAAACTCATTTGCCCCAGAGGTGCTCCATGATCGCTTAAGTGTCTTGCCTTTGGGAACAACCAACAAGTCTCTGACAGACCATAGCGAAGACTTGAATTGCTGTGGAATTACATTAAATATAGCAACAGATTACCTGATTATGAAACTAACAGTAACCTAGTTAGTACAATCAAGGCTTTGCTTTCAATCTCACAGCACAGGACGCCCCAGAGGCCTTACTTTGCATGTTTAACTGCCCCACACAATGCTTTTGATGACTGCAGCACAGCTGGAGTTTGATTTAGAAAGAGAGGTGCTATGCATCATATCGTAACATAATGCCACAGTGACTCACACTGCTAGTCTGTTTGAGGAGATACAGAGAGCAATTGTAAATGATATCCTTACAAATAGGCCAGAGTTGCAGTAAACATTTGGTATCCTGTCCATTAAAGCTACCAGTTTCTATTTGGCTCAAGTATCTTAGATAATGAGTCTAGATTGGGCCTTAGAGCAAGTAAAGTGACTGTATCTGTATCTCCGCAGGCTGTGCGAGCGATACGACAGTTATCTGCAGGAGGTCTGTGATGAATCAGAGCCGCTCTATGTGTGTAGTATTGCCGACATTCATTCTGCGTGCAACAAGAACTGGCAGAGTCTAGCTGCTGGAACATGCCCACTTCACAATCCATTAAATCACCCCGGCCTTTGTGAGGAAACAGCAAATGAGAAAACTACAAAAAAGGAGGAGAAATATGATTACTGTGGCTGGTGACAGACAACTCTGACTGACAAATGGCCTCTCGAAGTGAAGGTGAATTGGTTACTTATTGATTGGCATTTACAGTGCAATGCAGGAAACTGTGGTAAGAATAATAGATGAAAACAAGAAAGAAGACAAATGATAACAGATGAGTTTTTGAATGAGAAAGAAGGATAGTGTGGTGCAGCAGCCGTCCCACTTTGTTAAAAGTTCACCTTGTTTGTTATTCCAAAAGCAGTATTTATGTATTTCATTCAGGCCTCAACAATTCTGTCTTAATAAAACAAATATTCAAATATATATTTTTATTTTAATTGTTGTATTTACAATTAGAGATCAGCTTGTTATTCCAAGCGTAAAATGTATTATGTATTTCATTCAGGCCTATCACTGAATCAGCAGATTTTATTTTTTTCTGGTTAGTGTATACTTCATACTTCAGTTCTGTGAAACAAGACTTTCCACTTTTAACTTGCTTTATAAACATTTTTTGACTGAATATAAAATTCATTTTAATAAATTAATTCAAGTTTTTAATTTTTTTGCACTAATGGTTTAATATTATTATATATTTTTTTAATATTGAATTTATATGACTCATAAATTAATCATAAAAGCTAAGATGTCAGATTCTAAAATAACTTTTTCTAGAAGATTTGAAAAGAAATTCAGAGTGTTTTACTTTGTTTTAAGCTACAGGAAGAGGATCTTGAAATCTCGATGTGTCAATTCCAAATGCTTGCTTTGCCTAAACACACAATGTACTGTCCTTGACACCATCGGCTTCGTCACTCTGTGCGAGTTCTGCTTATTCAGACTTTCAGTAATGTTTTTAAAAGCTTTGAAAGCCCATATTGAAGTTCAAAGTATCTAGCATGCAGCATCTGCCACGATGTATTTGTGCAAATGTCTGTCCCAGACACAGGAAATAGTGATCAGTTATTATGTCTACTGTAAGCTATGCAGCCAGAGATAGAAGCATGCTCTTACATATTATTTTCTGAGCCATTATCTAAAGGCACTGCCTGCCATTTGCTGAGTAGCAGAGAAAAAACATGAGCATGTTGAGCTATTCATTACCAAAATTGATTTATTTACGTCCCAAGAGGAATCCTGTGGCCTGCTCTTCTCCATATCTGCAGATCTGATCTGCGGGACTGAGATAGCAGCTACATAAATATTGAACAGAATATTAATGTGTTCATTACCGGACTGCTCAGTATTGGGGTTTCATGAGTTTGGATGCAAGGCTGGCCGCTCAGAGCCATCAGCCGACCCTCAAAGGCATTCGGGTCATAAAGGCATGAGGGACACAGCTGCCAGACAAAGAAAAACCAGACATCTATCTATCTATCTTTCTATCTATCTATCTATCTATCTATCTATCTATCTATCTATCTATCTATCTATCTATCTATCTATCTATCTATCTATCTATCTATCTATCTATGATTCATTCATTCTTTACCATAAAAGATGCCACAAAGATTAGTATTCTTATATTCAAGATACTTTCTCTGAAAACACTCTTGTGGTAGATTTTCCTATTAGGTAAATTTGACTTGTGCTGTCTAGCTAGCTTAATAAAAACTGTTTGAAATGATAAAATAATTCAGAATATTATCACAGAGTAATCTATGGCCTTAGGAGATTAAGTTCATATTTCACTTTCAAACAACGAAGGCCTTCCCACATTCACAACTTAAAACTCCAGTTTGCGCTTGAAAATATATTTTCCCTATTCAAAAGTAGCATCAAACATCAAAAGAAATAATTCCAGCATTTGAATTTTCGGCTTTGGCAGTGAGAACAGTTCCCCTGTGTAGATGTTACAGCAGAGTCTGTACCTGACACCTGAAAAGACTGCTGTCATATTAGATAAAGACTAAAGCATTGTAGCTGCATAACACTGAACCGATACTGACAGGCTAAAGTGAGTTTTTGTTCGGGAAAAACTCTAGTGAGTATCAGGAAAAGAGGACAGCAGTTTCAGACAGAGAGGTAGTGAAGGACAGAGATAAAGGCCTTGGCAATTATCCTGGATTCAAATCTGTAATTAATGTTAGTTTATCTTCCTTTCAGTTTAGTGGGAAGGTAGCGAAAGACAGATTGTAGATCTCCTGCATTAATTGTAATCTCAGCTGAATTGTGCCTTGTAAAAAACACTAAGGCACAATGAAAATCAATGGCGTCTGATTACTCTCTATGATTCAAGAGTGTAAGCGACTTTATGCCTTGTGTTTCTGCTTGTCCCTTGGGACGGGCCAGTTTTAGGCCAAAACTGGCAATTTGTCAAGTTCGTCAAAAGCAGTTGTTGATTGAACCCTTGATTCAAAATGACAGAGTCATTTTGTAAACATTTTAAAAATGTTTACAAAATTTAGTTAAAAATTTAAAAATAATGTCATTCAACTTGATCTATGATTTAGATTAAATATAGTCATCTTTTGCTAGTTGGGTACTATTGGAAACCACCACAAAAACTCGAAACCAAATGGTCCATATTTCTCCACAAGGGTTTTTACGGGGTCTTTATTGTTTCAGAACTTTGTACATGTATAGTATTTTATTCCTAAATTTTTAATTTGACTAGTAGCTGAGTACAAAATAAAGTGTTTCTCTCATGTGTAAATCTGTTAAAAGTGAAAAGGAAGTATGTACCTTTGATGTTTCTGAAGTTTTATTATTTCTTGACATTGTTTGGTGTTGATGATTTAATATCATTAACTGCCTCTTTATAGCTGAGGTTCATTCCATAGGGATGTTTTACTTAAGACCGACGGAAGTTTTGCTGAAGATTGACATTGTTGAAACTTTGCTTAGCTTAGGGTCGCTAGGAATTTAAAATGTTTTTAAAATAAGTCACACCAAGGTTGCATTTATTTTATTAAGAGTACTGTAAAAAAACAGTAATATTGTGAAATATTATTACAATTAAAAAAAATTTTTTTCTGTTTTAATCAAATTTAAAGTTTTATTTATTCCTGTGATGGCAAAGCTGAATTTTCAGAAATCATGTTGATTTAGTGACTCTTCTGTGTCAGCCGTGCCACAAGGATGCGCTGTTTCTATTTGTATATGTGCGATGATTTGAAAGAAAACAGTGCATCCTTGTGTCACGGCTGATACGGAAGAGCAAATGCAGCATAGGATGATATGGAGAGACACAGAGGAGTCTGTTGACGAAGGAATTGTTGAATAAAGTCATTATTTTTGTTTTCTTTTCTTACAAACAGTATTCTCGTCACTCCATATCATTACTGATGGCAGATGGACTATTCTGAGGACGTCTTCCATACTTTTTCGGACATTGACAGCACAACTTGGCGGTCTGGGACAGTCACAAGCCTCCTGGTTTTCATCCAAAATATCTTAAATTGCGTTCTGAAGATGAATGAAGCTTTTATGGGTTTGGAATGACATGGAGGTAAGTGATTAATGACAAAAATTTCATTTTGGGGTGGAGTATCCCTTTATCATTATATAAAAATGTTGTAATTTAGCATACACTTTCATCGAAAGCGACTTACAAATGAGGACAATAGAAGCCATCAAAACGAACAAAAGAGCAAAGATATGCAAGTGCTATATATTATTACAGAGCTATATTTCAATTTCACAAAGAAACTTTCATCATTTTGTCCAAGCAATAATAATATGACACATTTAATCTATAATTTGTCTTAAATCTCATTTTGAAAAAAAAAAAAATAAATAAATAAATTGAATCGAATCATGAAATTAAAATCATGAAAGAATCAAATTGTGACTTGAGTGAATCGTTACATCTCTAGACACCACATCACCAGTGTCGTCTTTCAGATTTATTTTCTCCTGAGCCATGGCTTTTAGTGCACAACTTCACAAAATACACAGTATGTTTGCATGTGAAAGAAATATAAAATTTTGCTGGGTGAGCATGAGTTTTTAACAGGTAGAATCTGCAGGTATCTTTGTTATGAAAACATTATGTTTGTGTGTGTGTGGGGGGGGGGGGGGGGGGTGCAAACTGGTAATTTTCTCTCTTTCCTTGTTTTCCTCTCTCTCTCTCTCTCTTTCTCTCTCTCTCTGTCTCCCTGCTGTTGAGAGAAAATTCTGCTGACTCCAAACCTTTACCTCTTTAAAAATGGGGATCCAAAAACAATAGCACAAAATACAATTTGCATCTGCGCCCCTGAGCCGGTGGGATTTAGTGTTCGCTCACGAAACTCCAGCAATCCAACCTTATTCAACTACAGCTATAGTCTCTCAATATTGCACATGTCACCCCAATCTCATTCTTTGAGTCTGGAGGATCTGTTTTGGTTTTGTGGCACATTAATATCATAATAGTGTTGTTGTGATTGTGATACAATTATTCACTATTACTATACAGGGTCGCCAGCAGGATTTCAGCTGAGGGTACACACAGACTTAGAAAATAAATATTTGTAACCCTGAAAACAGCAAAAAGCAATGGAATGGTCAAAGACATCCATCACATGTTCACGTGGGTAGTGTGGGTAGACAGAAAAACTTTTAAATTAATTAATTAATCTCATACTTCAAACGTACATCTGCATTTTGTTGAGCAGAATACAGTCAGCGAACGTACGCACTGAACAAAACACCAGCATTTCAGCAATGACTCGTCTGAATGCCTCTGATTGGCCATTGTATTCATAAACTAAACAGAATCGTGTGTGATTGGTTATAATGTGCAACGCTGTAAAAATGAATAAAAGAAAATATGATGCGATATGAACAGATCTTAATGTAATGCAACAATCAACACTTTTCATTACAGTTTCACTTTATTTTCGACAAACGTAATATATTTAGTTTACCTGAGCGGGGGCATTTTTGTCCAGTTTGGTGGCATTTTTGCCTCTTGCCCCTGTTAATTTCAGATCGGTGGCCAGGGGAAAGCAATATAAAAGAGCAGTCCAAATGCATTCAGCCAGTTCATCAAAAAGTGAGAACTGACTCAAAAGAATGATTAAATCATGAATGATTGTTATCGCTGGTTCATTCGACAGAAATACAGGACACAAAAAGGTAATAACTGATAAAATATTCCACATGGAAAATGTTTCTCGGGTCAGAGCGCTCATGGTATGCACAGTGTGTACCGCTGCAGGCGCCACTGATACTATTATGATGCAAGAGGCCTGGCTTAGTATAGCTTTATTTCCTATAGTGTACAATAGTCAAGTTCGAGAAAAAAAAAACGGCATTCATTTTCTACATAGGGGAATTATTTTTTTAACAGTAACCTATAAACCTCTTAAAGACAGACCTAATGTGAGCTCAGAGGTGGTTAATCAATGGTATATGCTATGTAGTATGCAGATAATGTCTGAAATAATTGTTGTAACAGCAAAATTCCTGGTGAAAAACTACATTACCCATGATGCTGTAAAAAAATAAATAAATCCAATCTCCAACCAGAGAGTGCAGTGAGCAAATCACACCAAGCAAGCTCTTAGCTCAACAGCACAAATGCCATAATCAATTAAGTCTCCCTATTTTCTCAAAAATGCACACACACATGTAAATGGGTCATGATATGTGCAATTGGTGCACCAAGCCAAATTTCGGACAAATATATGTGCACCCCTGGTCATTCAGTCAGAACATGGATTTATTTAAATGAAATGAATCACCGCTGTGCTTTACTCAGACACAGCAATAATTACCAGTTCTCAATACAGATAAAGTATCTGATTTCTGCCATTTGGAGCTATAATGAAAATAGACGGTGGAAAGTGCATATTTGTAATCAAAATATATGTTGAAATGAATGAACTCTTAAAAATGGGCTTAACTTTGACTTTAAATTTAATTAACTTTTATTTTACATTATCTTTTGGAGTGACATTTGACCTGGACATGTTTTTGTGAGATACACGTACATCTTCCATTGACGTAAGAGCGAGTTGGACATCCCATCTTGTTCCTGCTGTGTGCGAAGACAGACCGTTGAAATCAGCGAGTTAATCGGCAATGTGGACTCTGTATAAAGTCAAAAGTGTCTTTTCTGAACATGAAATGTGAAGGCTATGAAATGAAAGGCAGCATATATCACTCCATTGGCCATGCTGCAATGACAGATATGGGAAATTTTATGTCATTGTCTAATGAATTCTTTACCGTAATGAAACAGCCTTGCCATCAGGTGTGCCTGCTAACTCTGTCCTGCTGTGAGACGTCTCTCAAGGGGACAGATGGTGCGAGTCTCCAGGCCTTACACTGGATCTGTGGGTCTAACGAGGACATGAGGATTCTTTAAAACAATGGAGCACCATCTGGGAGCGGTAAGGGGGACATGTTAGCTGGCTAAGGACCCTGTACTGTGTCATCCTGCCTCCCGTCAATGAAGTTAATGACCACACACAGCGTGTCTGAGAAACACCATCATGTTTTTTATTAGATTTTGCTAAGGTAGCCACAGGGACTCCGACTGAAGCTGTTCTGTGTCCTCTACTGCACAGATGGATTGAAGGTTTGATTGTCTATCAAAAGAGATCTTTGATGTGAAAAATAATCACACTGCAGCAGCATTAGACGATCTCCTTCCTCGCTGATCTATTCATAGAAAGTTTGTGTGGTGTGATCATAAAAAACAGGTGATCATCATTAGATAAGGACCGCAGATTTATTTATTTATTATTAGCATGTTGGTTTATAAATTGCGGATCAATGCAGAGCCAAGCAGCTCTCTGAGTTACACAGTAGTTTATTTGAACTTAAATGAGGAAAATGGCAAATAAATGGATGACCTACTTCTTTTGGCAATTCAGGATGTGCCGAATGGCTCCAGTTATCAGTTTAGAAAAGAGAAGAGGCAAAAGAAGTGGGGAAATCTTAATTGAAATGGGGTTGTGTGTCAGTCATTTGTATGGGGGAGTATGAATAGCTGTCACTGAGTCAGACGAAGAGAAACGAGGCAAGATATATATACATATATATATATATATATATATATATATATATATATCAGAATCAGAATCAGAATCAGAAAGAGCTTTATTGCCAAGGAATTTGTTTTAGTGACATAAGCTTCCAGTAAACAGAGACAACAACACACAGACAAAAAAAAAAAAAAAAAAAAATTTACAGGAGATTTACAAATTGGCAAATAAATAAGTGTATAAACAATTGTGCTATAAATGATAATGGAATAGGATTGAGTGAGATGCAGGAATGTTCTAGGATGGAGGGGTAACAAATTAATATAAGGATATTGCACATTTTTGCATAAGTTTAAGTGGGAAACATTTAACTGTTCATGAGGTAGATTGCCTGGGGGAAGAAACTATTCTTGTGCCTTGCTGTTCTTGTATTTGCGGCTCTGAGGCGCCGGCCAGATGGCAAAAGTTCAAAGATGGGGTGACTTGGATGTGAGGGATCCAGAGTGATTTTCTGAGTCCTTTTCCTCACTCTGGATGTGTACAGTTCTTGGAGGGTGGGCAGGGGAGCACCAATAATCCTTTCAGCAGTCCGAACAGTTCTCTGTAGTCTTCTGATATCTGATTTTGTAGCTGAACCAAACCAGACAGTAATTGAAGTACACAGGACTGACTCAATGACGGCTGAGTAGAACTGTTTCAGCAGCTCCTGTGGCAGGTTAAACTTCCTCAGCTGGCGAAGGAAGTACAACCTTTGTTGGGCTTTTTTCACAATGAAGCCAATGTGATTGTCCCACTTCAGGTCCTGAGAGATGGTGGTTCCCAGGAATCTGAATGACTCCACTGCAGTCACAGTGCTGTTCATGATGGTGAGTGGGGAAAGTGCAGGGGGGTTTCTCCTAAAGTCCACAGTCATCTCCACTGTTTTGAGCGTGTTCAGCTCCAGGTTGTTAAGACTGCACCAGACAGCCAGCTGCTCAACCTCCTGTCTGTAAGCAGACTCGTCACCGTCCTGGATGAGGCCGATGACTGTAGTGTCGTCTGCAAACTTCAGGAGCTTGACAGAGGGGTCTTTAGAGGTGCAGTCGTTGGTGTACAGGGAGAAAAGCAGAGGGGAGAGAACACATCCCTGAGGGGCACCAGTGTTGGTGGAGCAGCTGTTTGACATGAATTTCCCCAGTCTCACTAACTGTTGCCTATCTGTCAGAAAGCTGGTGATCCACTGACAGATAGAGCTAGGAACAGAGAGCTGGGTCAGTTTGGTCTGGAGGGTTGTTGGGATGATGGTGTTGAAAGCCGAACTAAAGTCCACAAACAGGATCCTCACATAAGTCCCTGTTTTGTCCAGATGTTGCAGGATGAAGTGCAATGCCATGTTGATTGCATCATCCACGGACCTGTTTGCTCGGTACGCAAACTGCAGGGGGTCTAGTAAGGGTCCAGTGATGTCCTTCAGATAAGCCAGAACCAGTTTTTCAAACGACTTCATGACGACAGACGTTAGAGCCACAGGTCTGTAGTCGTTAAGTCCTGTTATCTTGGGTTTCTTTGGAATGGGGATTATGGTTGAGCGTTTGAAGCAGGAAGGCACTTCACACAACTCCAGAGATCTGTTGAAGATCTGTGAAAAGATGGGGGCCAGCTGGTCAGCACAGGTTTTCAGACAGGCTGGTGTAATGCCATCTGGGCCTGGTGCTTTTCTTCTTTTGTTTTTCTTGAAGACCTGGCGCACATCATCTTCACAGATTTGAAGAGCAGGGGGTATGGAGAGGGTGATTGCAGGAGGTGTTAATGGTTGTGTAGGGAGATGGTCAGAGTGGGTGTTGGGGGTTTCAAATCTACTATAAAACTCATTCAGGTCGTTAGCAAGTCGTTGATTAGCCTCAGTGCAAGGGGATGGTGTCTTGTAGTTTGTGATGGCTCTCAGTCCTCTCCAAACTGAAGTAGAGTCGTTGGAAGTAAACTGGTCTTCCAACTTTTTAGCGTAGGTCTTTTTAGCCGCTCTAATCTCTTTGTTCAGTGTGTTCCTGGCCTGATTGTACAAGACCCTGTCCCCATTTCTGTAGGCATCCTCTTTGGCCTGACGAAGGTGTCTGAGTTTTACTATATATATATATATATATATATATATATATATATATATATATATATAAAGAAGAGTGAGAGAGCCTAAGCTGTACAATGTTAACAATTCCTTAAAGTGAGGTGGCACTTTAGAAAGTAGTATATATTTTTATAGATATGTACCAGTTAAAAATTGATACAAATATGATGATTCAAGTCAGTTGAGATGTTAAACGAATCACAATATAGGTGGGGTTGAGGGTTTGTTTAAGAGTATCTCTGAGGTCAACTGACCGTCCCAAGTAAAAAATGTAATGGTATTTAATTTCTTCTTGCCTTCATATAATGCATATTAAAGCAGTGTTTATAAGTGCAGCTTATAATAACTGCTTTTCCATACACGCCACCTGCTGTCAAAGAGTGAATTTTCAGCTGTTTTATTTGTTTTAAAATTTCAGTTTAGTTTTGTAAAAATTTCATTTCAAGTTTAGTTTTGCTGTTAGTTTTGACATATTGAATTTAACAAAGAAATGTGCAGCATTTTTTATGATAAATAATAAAAGGACACCGTTTCATTTATAATTTGTATAAAAAAAATTAATAAAATAAAAAATTAATTGTGAGAAAATTGAATAGAGAAAGCAGTATCGCATTGTCAGTTGAGTGAATCATTGCTTCCCTAATTTATTTTTGTCAGTGCTCCATCTGTCTGACATGCATTCGCATACCGGTGCTTCTTCAGTGAAATCTGTCAAGTTTAACAGTGGCTTGTTTGCTGTCAGGACGAACACTTATGCAAAATAAAAGCTGTTTTCAAATTTATACTTATGGCTTGATTTGAAGTGGTTGATACAAAGCACATGTCATGTTTAGGACAGCTTGGATTGTGTACTTTTCTTGCAGGAGCTCACTCTGTGTTTTCTCATTTTGTGAGTCCTGTCATTTCTTTTGATGTGTTCACACCATTAAAACATATTGATATAAGCAGCATTGTACCATCCTACATCGAAGTTTCAGATAAAGTTACTTAAGTGTAGTAGTGGAAACAATGCTGTGTTTGTTTGTTACATATGCACTCCAAACCGACAGACCCAAATACGTATATTGTTACACCTCTATAGACCAGTATTTGTTGGAGTTTGATTAAGAAGGACTGTGTGTTAAGCTGATGAAAAGGGAAACCTGTGAAGCATTGAAACATGAGACTCTGTGTTAAAATGAAAGAAAAGCGCAATCATACATTTTCTGTTTGCCAGACAAACGCCATCTGTGATCAGACACTTTGTAATTTTACTCCATTTCAGCATATCGTGTGGAAAACGCTCTCATAAGGTCATTTCAAGGTCAGCGATTGATGACTGTTCCACAGAAGCTATTTGAGTGCACACAGGAAGTGGTTTATGGCTAATCTTCTGCTTTTGTGAGTTTATGAGAACTGAGAATGACTTATGACAAATAAATCAACAATCAGCATGCTGTTGCATACAAAATTATGATATTATGATATATATATATATAATGATAATAGATTCTGGGGACTCTGAGGTGTCTCTGTAATCACAAATGTATATACCGTATACCAGTGTTATTTTAGTATTATTCATATATTACTGTAGTATTAATATTTAGAATTTGCTTAGAAGTTATTAGTATTATTTTTTCTATCGAACTTTAATGTATGTTTATTTCAGGTTTGTTTGTTTTTTTTAGCAATTTTAGTACTTTAACTTATTTTGTTGGCACTTAAACTACAGAACTGCTTCTTATCTTTCTTCTCCTATTGGAGTTTCAGACTCAACAATATAGATTTCTTCTGTAGCACCTAATATATCCAAACGCCAATACACAACCCCACAACCCACCCCACCACACGGCCCACCTGAAAGAAATGCTCAGACAATCTTCTTCAATCTTATGCGATAAAAGAGCAGACACACTGATAAACAGCGGCAGACTCGAAAGATCTGCAGTGACTTTGCAGGGGGAAATTGTGAAGAACTGAGATTGTCCGTCACATTCCAGTCTGAGCTGGCGATAATAGAGAAAATGTGTTTGACATTGTTCAACACGACAGAGCAATCACTTCAGATGACACTTGATTCCGCTATTCTGCTCTGCACCCGCACTTTTCTAAAAACCTAAAGACTGGACACTTTTATGCAGACACTCTGGGGCACTATTTGTCTGTGTGCATAGATTGTGACATAAGGACAGAGTTCAACACAAATGAGTTAATTAGCAAGCATAGGCTGAAAACAGCTCTGTTCATTTCCTCAAAGTTTAGATATTAAAATAATGATGACTGTGCGGTATGTGTTTGCATTTGTTCTGATTTATTTGCGGTGGGTTTCAAAAGTCTGTATCAAAAATCATTCAGAATTTAAATGTTTAAAGTTTTTTAATTAATTTAGCATTCCATACAAAAAAAAAGTTGTGAAACGATTAAGAAATATTTCAGAATATGGGCTATTTCTAGGTCATTAAGCAAATTTGTTGCATTGGTTATTTGAAACTCAGATGATCTTTGGATTATTTTTAGATCATGCTGGAGAACACGATCATTAGGTTTTACACTGTAATGATTTTGAGTGCTGCTGTCATTAAAGCAAGAGAGGAAATATTGAGAATTTTTAAAAACGTTTGTATTTCTCCAATCAAATTGTTATACTGATAATATAATTGGTAATGAAAAGCAGTAATAAATAAAAAAATAAAATGTGCCTTTTAGCCCCACTGTACTGTTTGTGTGCACCAATTCAGCATGTGTGTGTGTGTGTGTGTGTGTGTGTGTGTGTGTGTGTTTGGGTAGACAGACTCGTTTATCAAAGCCAAAGTTTTTGTCACTGTCAAATAAAAGTATGAAATGTTTTTTTCTCTTGCTTCCATCTGGGTGTGCTCTGCCCTCTTGCTGAGGGAAAGGCACAGCTCTGTTAGTTCTAGGGCTCCCCTGCTGTGTCTGCTGCCTCCCAAGGTTTTTTTCCTCCGTATCTTTGTTTTTCACATCAAGGTTCTTCCAGACTTCTGAAAGAAAGAAATTCAACTGTAAAATGTTGCTCAATATGCATGCCCATCAATTTGTATGACACACTTTGTGTCAAATTTGAATAAGAATTAGCAGTTTTTCACACTATTTTTATGCAGTACAAACCGTTTTAAAATAAATTTGTCTTTGCTATTTTGTTGTAATACAACAGATGAGTATAGAATGTTTATAGGAGTTATCTTTAAATTAATTGCTTAGAAATTGCATGTTGCATGGTAACACAGTCTTTAATACTATTTTAATCTAGATTAAAGTTCAGTCCTGTTTATTCATAATACATTAAATAATTCTAATTCATGTCAACTTGAAATGTGAAAACATTTGTTAGTATATGGAGAAATTAACATTAAAGTACATTTAATCCAATAATTTAAGTTTACTCACTCTTAGGCCATCTAAGATGTAGCTGATTTTGTTTCTCTACTGAAAAATTCTGCATTACAATGCATGCTCAGCAGTGAATCCTCTATAGTGAATGGGTGCCGTCAGAATGGGAGTCCAAACAGCTGATAAAAACATCACAATAATCCAAAAGTAATTCAAATGAATCCAGTCCACCAATAATCTCGAGTGAAAACGCTACCTCATCTGAATCAGAAGAGTAATATGCACAGATCAAGCACTGTTTACAAGCAGAAGCTGTCCAAACAGATCAAAACAAATATGTATGTGCATTATGTTATGATATGAGAGGACAAAAGGAGATGGATTTATTTATTTTTTTTCACTGGAGGAAGCATTTTTATATATTTATGGACTCTTATTTTGGCCAGATGTTCAAAGATAAAAAGATAGATTTGTTTCTTACAAACACACAGCTTTTGGCTTCACAAGATATAAATTGATGGGCTGGATAATTGTGGTGTTTTATCAGCTGTTTGGACTCTCATTCTGACAGCACCCATTCACTGCAGAGGATCCACTGCTGAGCAAGCTAAATTTCTCCACATCTGTACCATAGACGGAACAAACTTATCAACATCTTGGATACTCTGAGGGTGGGTAATTTTAAGCAAATTTTCTTTCTGGATGAACTCATTTTTATTTTTTAAGCTGTATAATAATGAATAATATACTGAATGTTGTATACTATTGTTCATTGTTAATTAATGATACCTACAGTAGTGCCTTAATGTTTACTAATCGAACCGATTAAACTGTACTTAAATACAAAAATGAACTCTTTTTTTTTCAGAGTGAATTGTTTGTTCTTGTGTATGGTGGAGTCTAATGTATAGCATTCACTTTAATATCAGGGAAAATAGTGTTAAAGTCACGCATTTCGCACAGATATGTTATTAATAGCAGTCTGTGAAACTCGCTGTTGCAGGGGGTTCTGGGTAATGAACGACAACTCTACTGGGGGTTTACTGGAACATATCCAGTAAAAGAATCTCAGACCAGACACCTGCTCAAACATCTGTGAGCAGTGACCTCTGTTGCTCACCTTTACTCTATCAGAACAGACCAACCCAAGCCAAATCGCACACAAAACTGCTCATCTGCATGACTGCGCACAGAGACGCCAACACAAACAGAACAAGCATGCACGTGCAAAGTATAAATCGCTGTATGATTGGTATAAAAATATAGGACTGCAGAAACCTCTCGGAGCATTGCTGTTGTAAAGGAAATATCCAGTTCTTCCACTATAGCTCTGTCTGTGCTGCAGACTTGAGTCAGGCATTTTTAAATGCTGTGTCGCCGCTTACGCCACACTGCACTTCACATTTGGTTTTTCCTCAATCTGTGAAAGAGAGAGGATGATTTCTGTGTTCATAGTGGATGGAGAAGTGAATGGATTGTGTGTACTGAATACTGATGAGAAGGGGTTTCATCTGTAGAGCGGAAGAGAGAGCCACTGTGGCCCTTCATCTTCATTGCTCAGATGTGGACTTTACGTGCAGCAACCCAAAAGCATCAGGGACATGTTTTACAGAAAGCTAATATTGTTTTTTTCTTTTCTAAAGTGGATAGATGTTAACTACACAAATGCTCTCTAGTTCAGTTTTACCATAATGGACATACAGTATAAGAGCCGTTTTGGTCCAGTTTCCTTCCTGTCGAATCATTTTTTTTTTTTAGAACGGAGCTCCATTAGAGATTCACAGAATAACGTCCATCTCATTTATTTCAGGGTTTTATTACTGAGCAGTTTAAAAAACTAATTTGCCCAAGGTAAACCAGCCCGAGCTTTATCTAATGCATGATGTAAAACACAGTATTGAGCTTTTATCACATTTTTGACTTGGTTTCCAGTAAAAAAAATGTTTTACATGGCCATAACTTTAGATGAATTCATGCAATTATTCGACTTTCTCTGGCAGGTTTTTGTTCACAGTATTAACAAACCAAAAGCAAGTCAAAAAACTTGCTAGTACACTCGTATTTTGCATTCGCAAAAAAACCCATATAAATTAATAAATTATAAAACCAATGACAACCAATCTATCCAGCTATTAAAAGCGACAGACAAAATAACAGCAGTGTTTTGCAATATATTAGTGTATATTAGCGTCCATTGGCATCCAAGTTATAGGCCTTTTTGTGTTAGGAATGCGTGACTTTATAATGCTGTGATGTTTTCCAGGGAGAAAGTCTGTGATCTTTCCAGTATTTTTGTGACTTCTTTTTACATTTAGGCCTATTTTTGTTCATTTTACAATCCTTTACTGTACTCATTAAACCTAAAGAGGGTTTCTGCAGTGCTTGGAGAAACTGGCACCGTTGAAATCCTCTCTGTTTAGAAATGTTTAGACATTTCATCACTAACAGAACAATCAATAAAAAGCCAGTGGTTGTATGTCATACCCGTCTTAGGTCTTCTGGCTGTTACGCAGCTTTCTGTCCTTCCCTTCATCTCATATAGCTCTCATCGACGAGAGGGAATGGGCCTCGGGGTCTTAGCCTCTGATGAGAAATTGCCCTCGTCCCCTGGGCACCTGAACAACCTGTGCCTCTCTCCTACCCAACATCCCCCTCTGTCTCCCCAAATATGCCTTTGCTTTCATCATCCGCAAAAAACAAATAGCCATGGCCAAACCTGGGACAATCATTTATTTGGCTAATTTTTTTTTCAGCGACCTTAAAGAACAGGACATTTTATTCGTACCTGAGTTGATAGATGTGCTGGCAGTTTTCTGATTACGACGCAATTCGATCAGGCTTCTGTGAAAGTAATAAGAATAAATGTTCCACTGTAAACCTGCAGGTACAGACACAACAACTCTTTAGGAATTGGAGCTGGTGTGAAGGGAGTTTCGATATGAGAGACACTTTTTTTTTAAACAGTTATTTTATTGTTATTGATCTTGTGTTGTCCTCATCATTCTGTTAGCACATCACAGCCTTCTGTTATAGTCCTGATGTCTTTAGAAATACAATTTAAAGGGGTCATAATCCTATCTTGAGGAATCCAATTTGATATAAAAGAGTTCATTGTACTAAGAAAATTAGGGATGCATGACACATATCAGTACCATATCGGTTATTTCCCAACATTAAAGATACAAATTTATTGCTATGGGTAGATAATGGACATATATCTGCTGATGATTATGCATGCTTATTTCCACCCATCTTACATTTAGATTTACGCACTTTACAGACACTCTTATCCAAAGCAGCTTTCACTGCATTCAGAGTATGTTTTTATCAGTTCACGCGATCCCTGGGAATCCCTGCACTCTGCATTTATTTCTAAAATGTGCACATTTCAAATTTGTTGAAAAATAGAACCAAAAGTTCATATACACACTCTCAGAAAAAAAGGCACACCTTTGTACCTAAAGAGTCCATACTGGTACCTTAAAGATACATACAAGTACCTAAAGTGTTCATATTAGCACCTAAAAGGTACAAAAGTATACCTTTTGAAAAGGTACCGCCCCAGTGACAGCTTTTGTACCTTTTATTCTGAGAGTGCAGAGCTGTATTTTGCATTTTGGAGATTTTGCTATTTTAACATATGGTCAGAGGGTATTATGGATCGTAGATTGTAGTATACAGTATGCAGTGTGGAAGTTAAATGGACACAAAATGTAACATAAAAGTGGACACATTATTAATTTCTTTGATGTTCAATGTTTCAACTATGCAGTTTTCAGATTTGAAAGACTTAAGTGTAAAGAACAGTGCAGAAATACAGAAAGTTAGATACTTTCTCACTGCATCGAAAGGCTTTGATTCTGTCCGGCTGTATGGTACAATTCAACGCAGATTGTTTTGTGAATCAGACACTATGTAATCCAGGCTGTTGTTTGGTGTGGGGCAGTTAAAATGACATTTGACTCAACAGCAAACCTGCAGCTCTTGAGAAAATGCAACACACCACTATATCTCATTTTACATGTCAAGAGGGTGTTTATGCCGCAATCTTAAATGCACAGCGACAGCCTGTTTAATTCCAAAAGTTAAGGCCCGTTCACACCAAGAACAATAACGATAAATATATAGATCTAAAAATCATTCTCAATATTAAAGAATAACAGAGTCCACACCCCAGCTATAGTGATAAAGGACAGAGAAACCATATCTTTTTTTTTTCCAGCTGATGAATGATACAAAAATTTGACAGCCAATCAGATTCATTCATGCTGTAATGAGCTTGAGAATAAACTTAAGGCACTAGACGAGTGTGCGATTAGCATAAACAGGTGATATTGTTCACTGGCGTGGATGCTAATATAGTTATCTTTATAGTTATCATTCTTTGTGTGTACAGGCCTTTAAAAAATATATATAAATATAAAAAGGCAAAAAAAAATTATGACTTATATCATACCCCAATGGTCAAAATAACAAAGCACTAAATCTGCAGATAAGAATTCTTAGATTTATTAAATCAAGATTTCTTAGGATCATGTGACACTGTATATGGAATTAACCTCTGTTAAAAATTCAGCTTTGAATCACAGGAATAAATTGGGTGGGTGGGGGTCTTCCCTTTGAAATTGAATAAAATGAAAAATAAATCAAATTTTTAAGACTCTAGTCTAGATAAGCATGATGTGAAAAATTTATTAAAAGCTGATAAGCATTTAATGGTGACATTTGGTGACAGCAGTAGTTCAGTCTTTAGTGTGTGTTGTGCTGAAGCCTCCAATAAATCCATATTTCACTTACATCCACATGTATAATCTTTCTATATAGTTTCCCCCGGCTTCAAACATGTCAAACATTCCAGAGCTCCCAACAGCAATAAGACTGTTCAGTTAAACAGGAACCACTGATCAATATTTACAGACAGCTGAGGGACTTGTAAGGTGTCATTTTAAAAGGCCCCACTATTAAATCGTGTGTGCCGCTGGCTTAAATCTGTTTCTGCTGTACTGTGCCTCAATATTAAAATGTTAACACTCGTATATCACTGTAGAGGGAAAAGTTTATTCTCAGTTCAACGGTTCTGATTTAGTGGGTTTATGGTCGTCTGGTAGGGTGCAAAATGACCTGTTGAGGTTGTCAACACACAATGCCTGCCTTTGATTGACAGTAAGGCAACAGTCTATTTGAGGAGCGGAGTGGGCATTTAATCGGAGTAATGTGTTTTGTCATTGCTGAAATCATTTAGGCGATAAATAAAGAGTTATTGTCAGACCACAGAGGTTGCGGGTGCTGGCTTTGGATGGTTTGGGCAGTGGAGAAGCCACTGAAGTATAATTTGCCTGTCAGATTGGATTTGAAGAGAAGGTGCCAGATATTATCAGTCAAAGGCTTTGCCATTTCTGGCTCAGGCTTGTATGGATAAATGTTCTCACGTTAAATAGGGCAGAGAGAGACGCGTTGAAAGCCTCTCTGTGAGCCTTTGAAGACATCATTCATGCCTTAATGGATCCTAAAAATATGTTTTTGTTTTAATAAACAAACTCTCTTTGTGTAATTAGAACAAACACCGTACACTTCAAAGAGATCATTAGGTGACATTCATCCTTCACATAATGAATGCTTTAATGTCTGTGTAATATTTATGTTTGTAGACTCAGCGTTATTCATTTGAAACACTCATGCACATTTCCTGTTGTCCCAGTTGTTTTAAAATGTACAACTTCTAAGTTGTGTTAATTAATGTCAAGTCATTTGGGTTTTAAGACTAAACAACATGAAATCTAAGTATATTGCAAATGCATTAGTTTGCCATTAATAATACAGTATATGTTTAAGTAAAATTATTTTTATGCATGTATAATCAAATGTCCTAAATTTAAATTATTTATTATATTATAATATTAAAGCATTGTAAATAAAAAGGGGGGCAATATTGAACAACATGAGCTAACAGAAAATATATAAATGAAAAACAGACTAAATACTGTCCAATTTAAAAAAGAAAGGGAAAAAAAGTGTTTTAAGTTTCTTTTACATTTAGATGAGTTTTGAGTAAATGGAACTTTATAAATCCAAATAAATGAGAATTTTCAAATTGATGCACATTTTGTCATTTACCTGTAGCATTCATTAACCTGAAGCAATTCAAAGTTTGTGAAAGTGTGTTTATTTATTTATTTATTGGCCTGTATGTCCATTATATTTTTATCACAGGCAACTTAAATTTATGTCACATCAGGAGGTGGTCATTTATGATCTTATGTTGATTTAACACTCCTTGGTTACCCATAATGACTGCAGATATCTCAAAAAGTAACATTTTAACTGTCATTTTAGCTTCAAAGAACAGAATTGGGCTAAATGACCATCTGTTTATCCAAACGGTGGAAGACAAGGTGTGTTTACAAAACCTGTTTTTGAAATTGCCTTTGGTGCTGTTAGTGGTTTAAACATGAAACACCTTGCCTTGCATTTTAATTTTGTATAGCAAATGCACTGCTAAATGCACAATCCTTTTGAGAGAAACAACTATTGAGTATTATAAATTGCATTATTGAACTTTCTGTTTGGCCTAAAGGGGCAGACCATGCCAGTGTGACTTATCAGTCGTCCTTATTCTACAGAATGAGAAGCTGTGACAACATGACCACAGGGGCTTCAACAAGCCACAGCAATTTGGAATGGTGCGCACCACTTTGTTCTGCAGCCTGCAGCGGTGGAAGAAGAATGTTTGACTGATTCACAAGGCTCTTTTCTGAGGAACAAGCACACATTCTGACTGAGTTGCTGTGGCTGGAAGAGAGGCGCAGGGATTGATAGATACGATGAAAGGGAAAGACAGAGGAGGACGTTAATTGTAACGTCTTGGTTACGTATGTAACCCTCGTTCCCTGAGGAGGGAACGGAGACGTTACAAATGGGATCTCGCCCGAGAGCCCAATCACCTTCGAGTGGTACAAAACGAGCCAATGGTACACAAAGTACCTTGGTCTGCGGTTTTTGCATCGCGAGCTCCGCCCCGCAGAGCGGGTATATAAGGAGCAACGCGAGCAACTCGCATTCAAGTCTTCGCTGAGGAGCCGAGCCAGTGGCCCGGCCGTTCAGCGGAACAGCAATGTGGCAAGGGGACGTAACGTCTCCGTTCCCTCCTTCAGGGAACGAGGGTTACATACGTAACCAAGACGTTCCCTTTCAGTCGGTCACGTTCGACGTTACGAATGGGGTCCCTTACAAAACGCCACATGGCTGTCTTCCAGCGACCCGTGTGATTGATAGCACCCTGTCGGGAGGCCAGCACGAGTGAGGGCTCATAACTTACACAGAATACACTGGGTAGCATATTCCAGCTGGACGTATGCTAGCAGGCTGCCTGACCGTGGGAGGACTTACAGAAGGCAGGTATCCACCCAAGTGGTGATACATAAGAACTCTGAGGTACCCAGCCCGCAGGGTGAAGTTTCAACGACAGAGCTGGCAAGGGGCTTGCCAAGGGAAAGACACATGCTGCGGAGAGACTTACTGTGGACATACACACGTGGGATTGCCCAGAAAGGGGAATCACACCACATGGAGGCACCTAGTCCCACACAGGGCTGACCAAGGGGCATGTACACAAGTGTTGGACATTAACAGTGCTGGAGGAACCCAGGGTTCTGACTGAGGAACTCACCTGAGGGGAATAGCACACGCATCCAGTCCACGGAGTGGAATGGCGCAGCAAGCGGATTGACACCGAGCAGGTACTTACTGGCCCGAAGGGGCGAGTACCCGGGAGGACACGGGCTCTACACAGAGATTATAAAATCTTGCGAATGTGTTAGGTGTCGCCCAGCCCCCAGCTCTACAGATGTCTGTTAGCGAGGCGCCATGCGCCAGCGTCCAGGAGGAAGCTACACTCCTAGTCGAGTGAGCTCTCACCCCTAGGGGGCATTGCAGGTCTTGAGCCTGATAAGCCAGGACAATAGCATCCACTATCCAGTGGGATAACCTCTGCTTGGAGACAGCCTTTCCCTTCTGCTGGCCTCCGTAACAGACAAAGAGCTGGTCTGAGGTCCTAAGGCACTGAGTTCTGTCCATGTAGGTGCGGAGCACACGTACTGGACAGAGCAGTGACAGGGCTGGGACTGCCTCCTCCAGGGGCAGCGCTTGCAAGTTCACCTCCTGATCCCTAAAAGGAGTGGTGGGAACTTTGGGCACGTACCCAGGCCGGGGTCTCAAGATAACATGAGAGTTAGCCGGCCCGAATTCCAGGCACGTTTCGTCAACTGAAAATGCCTGCAGGTCCCCGACCCTCTTCACCGAAGCCAAAGCCGTCAGGAGCGAAGTTTTCAAAGATAAAAACTTTAGCTCAACTGAGAGCAAGGGTTCGAAGGGAGCCCTCTGCAGTGCCGATAGAACCACTGCGAGGTCCCAAGAGGGGACTTGCTGAGGGCGAGGCGGATTGAGCCTCCTTGCTCCTCTCAGGAACCTGATGATCAGATAGTGCCTCCCCAGAGACTTACCTTCAACAGGGTCATGGTGAGCTGAAATGGCGGCCACATAGACCTTGAGGGTGGAAGGAGACAGCCTTCGTTCCAACACCTCCTGAAGAAAGGAAAGCACTGACCCAATCGAACATTTCCAGGGGTCCTCACGCCGTAAAGAACACCAAGTGACGAAGAGGTTCCACTTCAAAGCATAGGCATGTCTGGTGGACATGGCTCTAGCTGAAGTGATGGTAGCTACCACCTGTGGTGGCAAGGTACCTAAACCTTCCGTGACCCATCCAGGACCCACACATGTAGGTTCCACAGATCGGGACGTGGGTGCCAGAGGGTGCCCCGTCTCTGAGAAAGAAGGTCGTTCCTTAGTGGAATTGGCCAGGGAGGGGCTGTCTCGAGGAGTACAAGTTCGGGGAACCAGGTCCGGCCGGGCCAAAAAGGCGCAACCATGAGGACCTGCTCCTCGTCCTCCCTGATCTTGCACAACGTCTGTGCAAGAAGGCTCACTGGGGGAAACGCATACTTGTGCAGGCCCAGCGGCCAGCTGTGTGCGAGGGCGTCCATGCCGAGAGTGCTAAATCCTCGTCTCCCGAGGACTCAAGCCTGCCTTGTGATGCGGCGATCGACATACGGTCCTCTTCGCGAGCCCCGAATGAGATGTCAGGAGCCTGAGAGGGTCCAGCAAACTCATCTGGAAACTCGACCGGCTGCGACGTATGAGAGGGGGGGTTGGCTCATCGGGGAAGCCCACACAGTAACTCTCAGATCACCCTGGCCACCAGCCGAAGTAGCCCTCTTACGAGAAGAAGAGTTAGAACGGGGTGTGGCAGAGGGGACTCTATACCTTTTAAGGTAATCGAGTCTCGATCTCAACGCCGAGATGGTCATGTCCCCGCAATGAGAACATGAGCCATCCACGAACGCAGTCTCAGCGTGATGGAAGCCCAGACACGTGACACAACTATCGTGGCCGTCACGAGGAGCAATGTATCGACCGCACCCAGAAACACACGGGCGAAATAACATCTTTAAAAAGATGCAAATCGGCCCGTATCTCTTTTGTGAAAGAAATTTGCTCTTTCAGAGGTGTTGAAGCGCTCAGGGGAATGCGGGAGCTGTTACAGGAAACCCAAACGAACCGCTGAATCGCGCCATCACACCAACACCGGTGATTCTTGCTTATAGCACTCCGGTGAAAGCAGCAGACGATGTGCTCGGCTCCGAAGCGAAAGCTTGAATGCGAGTTGCCCGCATTGCTCCTTATATACCCGCTCTGCGGGGCGGAGCTCGCGATGCAAATCCCTAAGACCAAGGCACTTTGTGTACCATTGGCTCGTTTTGTACCACTCGAAGGTGATTGGGCTCTCGGGTGAGATCCCATTAGTAACGTCGAACGTGACTGACTGAAAGGGAACTGCACTTCACCTGTACTTTTTTAGATTAGATTAGATTCAACTTTATTGTCACTGCACATGTAAGGTACAAGGCAACCAAATGCAGTTAGCATCTAACCAGAGGTGCAATAAGCAGTAAGTACAGAATATACAAGGTCTATAATATGTACAATAACTATACAGATAAGTAGGGGTGCACCGATGGAGATCGGCCGATCGTTATGCGCATCTAATCAGTAAAGCCGGTTCTGTAATCAGCGGTAAATTCCATCAGGTGCGTGATTTCACATAGAGCAGCTGGTACTAAACAGAGCCATTGTTCAATGTCTCATTGGGGAGTTTTTTGGTACTGGCACAATGGATGTGGACTTAAAACATGTTGGCACAGTTGCTTGGGTGAGGGACAGGCTGAAAATGTCTGTGAAGGCCCCTGCAAGCTGCTCTGCACATGCCGTAAGCACACGTCCAGGAATGCCATCCGGGCCACCAGCCTTGCGTGCGTTGATCCGGCTCAATGCAGTGTGGACATCTGTGGAGGTGAGTTTGAGAGGTTGGTGGTCTGCTGAGGGTGAGATTTTGGTGGCCATCTCCTTGCTGTCGCTGTTGAAGCGAGCATAAAAGTCATTTAGCTCGTTCAGGAAAGAGACGTCTGTGACCGTTGGAGCGGAGTTGCTTGACTTGTAGTCACTGATGACCTGGATGCCCTGCCACATGCGTCGGGGGTCAGAGTTAGAAAAATGTTCCTCTACCTTCAGCTTGTAGTAGTACTTGGCCTTTTTGATGCCCCTTTTCAGGTTAGCCCTGGATTTACTGTAGGCCTGAGCGTCATCTGACCTGAAGGCAGTGTTGCGGGCTTTCAGCAGAAGTCGCACCTCCTTGTTCATCCATGGCTTCTTGTTGTTATCTGTTTTTCTGTTGTAACACTGTCAATGGTGGTGTTGATGTGATCCAGTACAGAGGAGGTGTAGATATCAATGTCCACGTGAAAGCCACAGGCAGCCTGAGAAGCAAACATACTCCAGTCAGTGTGTTGAAACCTGTCCTGAAGTAAAAAGTCTGCCCCAGTTGGCCACACTTTGATGGTCCTCACTGATGGCATCACACGGTTGATGAGGGGTGAATACTTAGGGGTGAGAAACAAAAAAAGGTGATCAGACTGTCCGAGGTGGGGGAGGGGGGTCGCGTTGTAAGCTCCATCAATTTTTGTGTAAACATGATCCAAAGTTTTTTCTCCTCTAGTGTGGCAGGAAACATGCTGGTGGAATTTGGGGAGCACTGTCTTTAATTTGCAGTGATTAAAATCACCCGCGACAATAAAAGCAGCCTCTGGGTGAGCAGTCTGTTGTTTACTAATGGCTGCATGAAGTTCGTTCAAAGCAAGCTTGGCATTAGCATCCGGTGAAATATAGACTGCGGTTATAATGGTGGAAGTGAACTCCCGCGGCAGATAAAAAGGTCTACATTTAACCATGATAAACTCTAGGTTAGCTGAGCAGTGTCTCCCAACAATGACAGTGTTTGTACACCAAGCTTTGTTGACATAAATGCACTATCCACCACCTCTTGTCTTACCGGAGTCATCTGCCGTTCTATCTGCCCGGAGCGTGTAGCGCCCGGCTAGCTCAATAGCATTATTGGGTACGTCGCTGTGTAGCCATGTTTCTGTGAAAACCATGACATCGCAGTCCAAAAGTCTCTTACTGTTAGTGATGCGAAGTCATAACTCATCCATTTTGTTCCCCAGTGACCGCACATTAGCAAGGAAAATGCTGGGTAAAGAGAGCCGGAGCGGTGTTAGCTTTAGCTTAGCCCTTAGACCTCCGCGCTTTCCCCGCCTTTGTTTATGATCTCGACGCCGCCTGCGAGCACTTCCGCCCAACCGGGTAGAGTGCTTAGCCACGGGTGTTCTGACGATCTCAGGGATGAGTCAAAGATTGGTGATGAAACTGTTGGAAAAGTCCTCACCGATATCCAAAAGCTCCTGTCGGGTGTAGGATAATAAAGCAAACCTGTTCAGTACGAACAGACCCGAGATGAGCAGGAATAATACTGCAAAATTGCAAAAATTGGAGAGACGCCGAGCCTCGCGATGTGTATGCGCCGCCATCTTGGTCATCACTTCAAAGCTTTTAACATAATCAGCATTAGGACAGACATCTGGCTGGAAGGCTCGTATCTCTAAATTGCGTTTCTTATAATTGTTCCTTGAATACTGTGGTGATTATGCTTTTGAAATACATAGCTCTTTCTTTTTCTCATAAGATAGGTGGCCTGTGTTGGGCAACTTTGTGTTTGCAGTCTAATTTCACCCACTCGGTTCTCATTTCTGATTTTAATTGCAGAGTGTCCTGATTTTTATATCTCTCTACATGACAGTAGGAATTTAACAAGCACAATATTTAATGCATTTTTTGTTGTTGTTGGCGATGGTGAAACTGCATAAAATACTCTAATCTATATTCAAGAAATGAAACGTATTTTCCATCTGTCTCGGCTCGGTGTTCATCTTCAGTTCTCTCTTCACAGCAGTTCAGCCAGTGTACTGTTTGAGTACATGAATTACTACAGGATATTGGTGTGTTTTAACTCAGAGGGAGTGTCAGCCACATTTAAAAATTTAACAGCTTAAGTCATTTGTAGATTAACGCGTATCGGAGACGCGAACCGTTTAAAACTATTCAGTTCGATTTGGTGAACTGGTTCAAAAAGATCCGGTTACATCGAATGATTCGTTCGCGAACCGGATATCACTAAACTGCAGTGTTTTTAACTCTCTCACAACAGACACAGAAGAGAAGACAATGCTGAATAAAGTCGTTTTTTTTGCTATTTTTGGTCCAAAATGTATTTTCGATGCTTCAAAAAATTCTAACTGACCCTCTGATGTCACATGGACTACTTTAAAGATGTTTTTATTACCTTTCTGGACATGGACAGTATACCGTACACACAGTTTCAATGGAGGTACTGAGAGCTCTCAGACTAAATCTAAAATATCTTAAACTGTGTTCCAAAGATAAACGGAGGTCTCAATGATTTGGAACGACATGATGGTGAGTTATTAATAACATAATTTAGATTTTTCGATGAACTAACCCTTTAAGACTTGTTTTTCAAAGACCTATGTTTAAATATCTAATGCAGGTTTACAGACTAATGGCAAACATCTTTTGATAATCCTGGATTAACATTATGGTCTAAAAATAAATACCTAGCCCATTCCCTAGCCCTAATCCTAAACCTACCAATAATTTATCCCTTAAATCAGAGAGAAATTATGAATAACAAGGGTGTAGAAGCATCTAACCCTGATTGTAAGCCTAAAACTGAAATGTCTTGAAAACTTATCCCTCGATTCTGATTGGTTGATTGGAATGTTGTACTTGATTAAATCATGTTCACCGGTTTGTTAAACAGTTTTATTTTAGTGTTATTAATATACTATTATAGTATTTATTAATATTTATTAAATCTAGCTTTTTTATAGTTACAGTTTTTATTTCTGTTTGTTTTAATAGTTTTATTAGCTTTATTTTATTTTTATTTTATTAGCTTTTTAAACTTTGTTTTTATTTAGGCTTTACACTGTAAAAATAAGATGAATATGTGTCACATATATATATATATATTTTTTTTTTTTTATTTTTAAATGACTTTGAAATGATAATGAATGAATAATTTAGTTCAGAGGATGCCTTATATTTTCAAAGGTGAATTAGGTGGATTTTTTTTACAGTTTAGACTTCATAGTAATTTTAATACTTTAGTATTCATATTTTTCAGTTAGCTGCCAAAGCAACATTATTAATATTTAAGTTTTCTTTATTTATAATTTTAATTAAAACAAAAAAACAAAAAAAAACATAAGTTTGCAACTAAGTTTGCACATCAGTATATTGCAATGTCAGGCTTGTACCATTTGGAGTATTGTAGCAAGCATTTTTATTTAAAAGAACATGCAGACATTTTTTAATTAAACTTGCACTTTAAAACAAGTCTTATATTTGCAGGGTAGCAATTTTGCATCTGCAAGTACAGATGACAGGAATACAGATATCATCTGCAAGAGCGACAAGTCTCAAAGCCATCAGAGAAGCCGGAGGGCGTTCTGTGCTGAGGTCTTTCATGTTGACGGTGTTTCTGTGTGGAAATGAGGCCACACGCATTGTTTTTCTCTTGTCTACCACATGACGATTGAGGCTGTGGGGGGAATAATAGCATAAAAATAAAACATTTTACATTGAATTAACATGTTCGCTGGAGAACAGCCAGACTCTCTCAGTAAGATGAGGAAGTGTGTGGAGCGAGGCGGCGAGTCTCTCTATGTCTCTCTCTCTCACCCTTACCTTTTACTTTCTCTAATAAGTGATGGCCAATTAAAGCCTTTTAGAGCCACGGTCTGATCAATACCCTCCAAGATCTTCCTAAAGAGAGTGAGCGGTTATATTTATGATCCCATTCCTTCTCAGTCCCCGGAGAGAGAGCAACTATTGAAAGATTCGTATTGACTTTCCATGCAGGGCTTTCATCTTGTTTTATTGCGTTGTGGCACAGTGTAGTTTGGCTGTTGGTGATGAGGGGGTGGAGGGGAACAGATAGGGTGTCAGGCTGAGAGAGAGGAGTCTGGGATCTATTGGGCTCCGCCGCTGCAGGGAGCTCCATTACGAAGAGAAGGAGACGGCCTCAAGAGGGGAGCAATTTGAAGAACGCCTTGTAACCTCCAAACACCCACTCCTGTGATCCAAGGTGCTTGTTTGTGGTTGTGTAACATAGCAGGAGTTGAATGCATACAAGCTATATTGGGTTAAAATCTGTGTTGCTATGTTGTTGGTTATTTTTATTTCATTTTTTGAAACCAAAGATTAAGAAACACTCTGTTTGCACCTAAATAGATCTAATATATAATATTTGGAGAAATCGGTTAGCATTCTCATCCATCTCCCACTTGGCACTTGTTTGACTTGTGAAACATGCATTCTGCCATTTTGGCTTATAAGAACTTTTTATTTTATTTTTTTTATTTTTTTATCCAGTTAGGATTCAGAACTTCTCTGAAATATTATCTATTTTTTATACTAACTGGTTAAAAGTTTGGAAACTTTTTTTTTTTTAAGAAATCTCCTACGTTCACCAAGGTTTATCCAATCATAATAAAAATAATAAAATAAAAACTGAAATATTGTAAACTAGTATTAAAATTTACATGAACTGTTTTCCTTGTTAATATATTTTAAATAATGTATTATTGTGATGGCAGAGTTGCATTTTCAAGAAACCGTATTGTTGTTTTTAGTGTTGGAAACAGTTGTTACTTAACATTTTTGTGGAACTGTAATACTTTTTTATAAATCTCTAAAAAAGGTGGTTTTGTTTTTTCCTTTTTTTTACAGTAAAAAATGTAACAAAAATGTTTTAAAAATCATTCTGACATCTTGAAAATTTGAGCAACCTTTAATGGAAAAATATTATTGTTATCTGCAGAATTGTGTAATTCTAACATCTATCAGCATGGGCTATCTGGTCATTATTAACCAGTCAAAATTTGTGAGATATTCTAGGTAAGTAAGTCTTTTTTAATATTGTAATATTTTGTGAGCATGCTTAGAGGAGCTTTCTGAATTCATATGGTCCTGCATGCATAAAAATATTCAGGTAATGGTGATAATTTGGCCATATGATTATCTGTTAAATGTTCATCATATAACTGGTTAACCAGCACAGTTTAGCCAATATTCTGTAATATGGCATATGACTGCATTAATATTCACAGTTAACTTTAATTTGTAGCAGGCGGCACACATTTTGGAAAAATATGAAGCTAAGTAAATGATGATGGGTGAGCTATCCTTTTAACCAGAATATGGACTTTAATTAGAAAATGATGTACTTGTAAACATGAATAATGAAAGCAAGAGAGAAAAAGCCTCTTGACCTAATTAACTCTGATTTGAGAAGTATACATATATGAGAAAGAGGGAAATACAATGCATCGTTTTGGATTGCACTCAGAGAAGGTTAAAGAATGATTAGAGGGATAGAAGTCCTGTAGCAGTTGTCTGAGGAGCGCAGATATCCCTGGTGTGAAATGTGCACTAGCTGATCAATATTCCTGTCAGGCTGCATTAATCTCCATATAGAATGTCACCTTAATGCCAGAGATACACAGTGGTTTCTGCTGCTGGGACGCCTGTTAAAAGTATGGATCAGAGCCAGAGTTTAGCTGATGCTTCGCCTGCACTGCCAATCTCAGGGCAGTTTTGAGCCAGCATTTCACTCTTCCTGCTACAGTATGTTTAAAAATGGAAATTCTAAGCTAGAACATTCAAGTTTGAAGTTTTTCTGTTTGTATCTTCCCATAGAAAAGTAACACATTTAAATGGCCTTCTGTGTCAATATTTTCTGTTTTTATTTCTCCTCATTTTTGGAGAACTGTGTGAGACTTGGGTTTGAAAAAAGAAGTCTTTTTTAGCAACTTCTGGGTAATAAAACGTTCCACAGGGTTAAATGTAATTTGTAAGAAATTAGTAGAAAATTGGCTGAAATTCATTCACCCTCAGGCCATCCAAGAAGTAGATGAGTTTGATTCTTTATGAGGTTGTCTCGTCAGACATTGTTTAATAGACTGGAGCCATATGGATTACTTGTGGATTATTGTGATGTTTTTATCAGTTGTTTGAACTCTCATTCTGACGGCACCCATTCACTGGATCCATTGGCAAACAAGTGATGTAAAGCATTTCTGCAAATCTCTTCTGATGAAAAAATATATGACCCAAATAAGAATTTCCAAAAGATATTGTCATCTGAAGAGTAAGTAACAAGTCTGCCACATTTGTTCTGACCAACTGAGATAAAAGCATTACAATAAAGCATGCTACCAGTGGTGATTAAATCTAATGATAGATTAGCTCATATCACATCAAACCGTGCAAATTATTATTGTTGTTATACTTTGTTGTCAAATTGTTAATGTTAACAACATCAACATTGCATAACTATGTTTATAGTGTGTAGATTTCAGTTTCTGCACAGTCCAATCTCTAGTCTAAAGTCAAATTTTCATACCATTCGAATTTCATATAAAGAAATTATTTTAACCCAAAAAGCAAATTATGCTCCCTTCGAACTGCTTGCCTTTAAAACACTAATCTTGTGTAATCCCAGGCTATCTATTATAATAAGATGCACATTTAAAACTGTAATATAATTTAATTTCAGTCACATGTGTTTCATAAACACATAATCCTTTCTGGATTACAATCCACCATCACAATAATAAATGTAATTATTTCAACTGCTGTTAGTAAAGGCTTAAACGATCTGCAGGATCCTCACATGCGATAGCCTAGAAGCCGGGACAACTTCTTTATGTTTATATTTGTGATGTAATGATGCAGTGCCATGCTCGAATTTCAAACAAATTCCTATCACCCAAATAAAAAATAAAAAAAAAACATTATTATAAGCTAACCATTGTGAATCAGGCTTAAGTAAGTGCTATAGTTCTGAACACTGGCTGGTTTGTACTTTCAGATAATTAAAAAAAATGTTAATAAATAAAAAACACAGACTGCAGCTTTAACGTAGAAAAAGCTTGCTTTGGTTTTCAAATGGCATTGTCATATAAATCCCCTTTTAGAACGTTTATTTTTAAGAGTGTACATAGTAAATCCAGTACATTATCCTAGACAATCCTAAAACACATCCACCTTATCAAGGGAGCATGCACTTAGAGGCCTGTTGTTCCTCCTGACGATTTGCATGCAACAAACAGGACTTCAGATGTCATGGGAACTGTGATCAAGGGGTTAATGGCAGTCCTCACATCTGTTGTAAGCAGAGTTGAACAGATTTCCGTGCAACCCAAACAGTTGAGGTCTGTGTTGCTAACAAAACTTTAATATTTTCACATAAATACTGGTGTAATTCATAGACCCTTACACAGGGCTGAACAGACAGAACTGTTTTTTTTTTTTTTGTTATTGTGTTTCGGTGACAACAGAACCACAAACCTTTGCAGCTATGAATAAACACGCAAAGGGATCTAAAGGAGTGCAGCGACGATTCTGTGGAGAAGTGCAATTAAAACGAGAAAAAAACACACTGCCTCCGTCTAAAGATTAGTGTTTCTGCCTTAATCAAATGTGGATGAATATAGATTTTTTAAGGGGCTTATTTACCTTTTTAGAAGGAGACTTTCCCTTTTTTTCTTCAGTGTATTAGAAATATTCTTGTATCCCAGTGGCAAACGGGAAAGAATGTTTTGGATGCATTCCATATGAAATCCCCACTTGATTAGATTTAATAAGCTTATGGGCCAATCGTAATACGTATTGAAGAAGCCTTTCAGAAACCTCTCTTAATACTACAAAAGGACAATA
Source organism: Carassius carassius (assembly GCF_963082965.1). Classification (NCBI taxonomy): domain Eukaryota; kingdom Metazoa; phylum Chordata; class Actinopteri; order Cypriniformes; family Cyprinidae; genus Carassius; species Carassius carassius. The sequence goes on from NC_081759.1 coordinate 39,497,788, forward strand.
TAATTGCTGCTGAAAGACACAATTCATAAACATAATATTGAGTTAAAGGATATTTAAAAACTGGATTAAAAACCAGTGCAAACAAAAATACGTTTTTTGCTTTGCTTTACTTTTTTGGACTGTTTTCAGTTCAAACAATGATTGACCTGTGCATATTTCTCTCCTGATTCAGACTTTCTCACTGGAGAAAGCAATATTATAGAGGATTTGTTATAGAGGTATTTTGGCCAGAAGCAATGGTTTGAAGTCAAAAGACTTAATGATGTATCTGTTGCTTACAAACACAACTTTTCACTTCACAAGACATGTTGACGTGGATGACTTGTGATGTATTGATCAGCACCTTATGATGGCACCCATTCACTGCAGAGGATTCATTGGAAACAAACTGTTCTGATGTAGAAACAAACAAATCTTAGATGGCCTTCTAGCTATTTTTTTATTTTATTTTTGGGTGAACTATTTCTTTAAGTCTGTTATTGGTGATGAAATGAGTGGGTTCATGTATTTTCACTAGAATGTGTTTAATTGTTCAGCCTGATAAATAAATCTGAAAAAAAAAAGCCTAAAAAAAAGAAACTTTTACTTCAAACACATATTTCAACATACTTTTATGTTGTTCTATAAGCTGCTCTTTTACACAAAAATCTGTTAAAGGGACAGTTCACCCCAAAATTAAAATTTGATGTTTATCTGCTTACCCCCAGGGCATCCAAGATGTAGGTAACTTTGTTTCTTCAGTAGAACACAAACCAAGATTTTTTTAAGTCAAACCGTAAGGTGCAGTCTATCACTCTTATAATGTAAGTGGATGGGAATCATGGCTAAAACATAAGAAAAAAAAACTGTATGAAAGCTGTACCATTAGACTAACACATTTTATATAACCAGCTCTTAAAAACATGTTTATTCCCCATGGTTATGTGTTGCTTTTTAAAAGGTTTTATAGTATTTTTATGGAAATGGTGCATTCTTTTCCTGATGCTTGAGGTTTAACCCTTGATGTCATAACACGCAAAAAGCAGTATCCGCTGATCTATAACCGAGAACTGGACTGCTCGTGATATTATTTGTTTAATACCTGGAATTTCCCCTGTGTATTAAAAAGTTTCGTTCATATACATTACAAAAGCGAACATCAGATGAACATGACTAACATCGAAGAGATGGGATCCTCAACATGTGTATTATAAATGATGAAGTGCTCATTCTGAAATCTGAGTAAAGATTTATGTTTTGTATATGCATATACCTTAATTCACCATGTACAGTTATTCACTGTTTAAGTAAGCATTGTTATATTGTCTTTATTCATATAGAAGGCTAACTGCAAATGTTTCAACCATGATTTCAATGAACTGCAGTGATGAAGCAGTTATTTAAATGTTGGTTAAATTAATAATTAATTCAACAACATATACTGTACATAAAACTTTACTCCAATACTTTTGCTCTATAGATTTTTCTATCTTCAAATAGATTTTGCTCAATCAAGACACAAAAACATGCATCATAACATATTAAGAGAAATAACACTGACAACATATGTTACAGATTTAAAGACATTCTTTATCCCTAAAATGATGAGCTTTAAATTTCAACACAATATTTTCTATTAGTTTATATACAATATTGTATATATTGTACATAATAGTTTGTATTGTAATATTTATTGTGTATTCGGATCAATTTCTTTTACTATAAGATAAATGTTCATGTTTAATGTTTCATGCATAATTATGAACGTGAAGAATATGTTTTGTGTTTAATCAGACAGTTACCTGTGTTGGTTGGCAAGTGTGCAGAAGACACTCCAACATAAACAATTTCAATACATCACTTATCCTGCTCTGAAAGGACAATAAACGTAAAATTAATTTACATACACGTTTCCTAAAAAACTAATTCTGTGTGACTGATATGCTTCAAATCGGGTGATTCTAGCTCAAGGTTTCTCTGTCAGTAGGGAATAGCAATAAGGCCGCCCGAACACTTCCGGTGGCTTAATAATAGCAGATTAGAATCTAATGAGCAATCTGGTGATTATATACAGTAGATCAGTGCATCCAACTCATTTTAGGCAAGCAATTTTCTTTTACTCAGTAGTCTTCAAACTGGATGTAAATGGTGTAATGACAGTTTAAGACTCAGTGTTATTTTAGGCCAAGCATCAAAATTAGTCGAATTTTTTACTAATGTTGTGATCAACAACATTCATTTTTCTAATATTTATTTATTTTAATATTAGTTTGTTTTCTCATACATTCACTTTTTCAACTAATGTCTTCATATCCTTTGGACAGACTGTGTGGAATACAAGTCTGAAACATCAAACTACAGGGCACATCTTTGATAAATAGGCACTTTGTCTACACAGTTCTTAAAAACGCGTTAGAAGTTTGCCTTTTATTTGGGCCGGCGAGCTGATCCGAGGCTAATGTGCAACGATCCAGTGGCATGTATCATTGCGAGCCGAGGGAAGGATGTTTGCTGGGGACTTATTTGAGTTTAACGCTGACAGCATGGCGAGAAAGATAGAGAGTTTTGGAATAAACTTTGCCATATCATTAGGCAAAAATGTTCATCAGAAGTAAGACTTGGACTTTAAAAATAATGTTAGAAGTAGAAGTATCCACAGCTAATAGTAAAAATTTTCAGTATGTGACATCTCCTGCTCGGTTTTTCAATCTAGAGGAGTTTTGCAGATGTGAATTTTTACAGACATACTGAATATTGAGTTCAAAATGCAGCCAAACAAATGTAATTATTTATATATAATTTTTAGCATCTTTGCTAGTGATCCCATATACTGGTAGTTTCTGCCAGGAACTCTCACTCCCCTATAATTGTTATTTTGATGTTTGATATTAAATATTAATTTTAATCTCTGCTTGGAAACTTTCGAAAAATGACTTAAATAAGAAAAAAGATAAAACATCGCTGCACTTCAGGTATGTTTTAATGGAATTACCCTTAAGATCTTATCAAATTATGTTTCCTGTCATTGATTTGAATTTGATTTACATTATCACACCTTTAACTTGTTTCATCTTTTTGAATAATTCTCTTTTATTTCTCCTTGAGTTGTATTGAGTTCATTCAGCTGACTATCAGCAAAGTGCACTTTTTTCAGCATCACAGACCACACTTTTTCAGCCTATGAGATGCTTCTAAAATTCATACCGTCGCACTTATGATTGTGCCATTTCTGTGGAGGTCACCAAAGACAACGTGCTGATGTGTTTATTTCTTCTTACCATGAACAATTTCATTCTGCTTGGTTGATTCATCGGTGCCAGGAGACCTGACATCAATTTCAGTCTGTCTTGCGATATGCAGCAGAGAAATGTTTACTTCTGGATAGCTGGGACCTCTGTGGCATGCAGGTTGTTGCGTGCTGTATGGTATCTCTCCTCTGCTGCATCTGGACTTTCACCTGCTGTTGTTTGTATTAGAGGGTGAGCGTGTCATTTCTGCTCATCTTTCACTCTCCTCGCAATCTTGTTACTTAAAGATGGGGTGGTGGGGGGTGGGGGGTCAAAGTTTCGTACAGAATCGTCATGAGCTGCCAGAGCCTCTGAGAGTTTGGATGTATTACGTTAGCTCTCAATGGTGCCCTGTTTATTCCATTTGTCAATTTTTTATAGATGAGACTGAGGAAGGAGGTACAGAAGATTTGTTCAAGCACTGTGAAAAATGAAAGCGTGTCTCAAGTCTTCATGTTCTTCTGTTTTTCTATAGATTTTTGTCTGCAACCAAACAAACAGCTAAACTTAATGCATGTTTTTGCAGGACTCTTTGATTTAGAAAGTTAAAAACAACAGCATTTATTTGAAATAGAAACCTTTGGTAATGGTAATCTTAAAAAAAAAAAAATAATATATATATATATATATATATATATATATATATATATATATATATATATAATATAAATATACTAGTAATTATGTATTTACATTTTCATTTGTTTTATGTTATAGATGTTTAGCAGACGCTTTCATCCAAAGCGACTAACAGTGCATTCAGGCTGTAGATTTATTTTTATTTTTTAACCAGTGTATTAAATTATTATAGATTATTTTATTATAATTATTATAATATATTGTTATTATAGACACCTATTATAGGTGTGTTGCATTATATTTTATTGTACTAGAATAACTTAAATATTATACAATATTTATACAAAAAATGCATGTAGTAACAATTTTTTTTACAAAGAAATCAATAGTAAATTTCCTAAATAATTGCAAGAAATCTACAAGCACTTGAAAAGTTGTAGAAGACTAATGTAAAAAAATACCTGTATTAAAATTTCATTTCTGTAAAAACAACTTCAGAAATTCCTCTTAGTACAGTGTCTATGCGGATGTACATTCTTAGTACATTTTGATGCAAAAGTCACTATTTGTTATACTATTCTGATATAAATACAAAAAGTTATTTTGAATTCTAAATTACATTTATGCAAAAGCACAAGATAAAAACGTGTTGTAAAGTAGTTTCTTGCACCACCTTATGCCTATTTAATGAAGGGCTGAAGGAAAACCTCCATCTCATGTCACTTGTCAGGACTGTGTTGAGTTTAACTGCAAAGAGCTGCTTCAACAGCTCAGTTCAGACCGAGAGAGGAAGAAAGAAAGAGTCTCCAAGGTGATTATAATAGTTAAAGGTTAATTTGAGTGTTGGAGCCCCAGGGCAGAACTCTGAATAGAGCGGTATGGACTCAGATACAGAACCCAGAGCCGATTTAATTACAGAGAACAAGCTCCACTCACTCAGTGGAAAAGGGCACTCACAAAATAGTGCCCTCTCAAGTGGAACTTACTGGAAGGTGATGGTCCCCAAGATGACGCTCAGAAGTGTTGAGGGAGACTGAACCTGTAGTAAGTCTTTGAGAGCCAGCTGTTCCTCTGCAGGGCTGTGATCTAGATGGGTGGTCTGCAGTGGCTCTGGACACCTCTAAACCTAAAATCATGATTGGTTATGTCCCAAGTCAGAAGAGAGACCTTTAATGATGTGGCTTAAATGCAGGAGTAAATTGTGCAATAACTAAGTAATAACACAGTTCAGAGCAGTAACAGCACTCAACATCAGTTTTTGCCGTTTTTAAGTTATTCATTGTTATGTGTTGTGTTTTGTTTTGTTTTGTATGTTATTTAAATACTGTAAAACATAGTTATATTCGTTAACTAGATTGGAAACAATATCTTCAGTGTCACATGATCCTCCAGAAATCATTGATTCAGTGCTCAAGAAATATTTCCTATCGATTTTGCAAACAGTTGTGCTGCCTAATAATTAGCTTTTCTAATAATTTGATTCTTTGATAAAGTAAAAAAAAGGCATTTATTTGAAATAGAAATCTTTTGTAACATTACTGTCACTTTTTATCAATTCAGTGTCTCCTTGCTGAACAAAAATGTCAATTAATAATAAAAGAAACTTGTTTACTAACTAATTCAACTGAAATGTACTTAAATTTATCTGATTTATTTTATAGCAACCAAACCAAAGTGTAGATAACATGTATTATTTTTGTATACATGTTTTATACAGAGCCTGTCCTCCAACCAAAAAAATGACCATATAGGTCGTTTGTGCAAGCACCTTATTACGACCTATATTTACGTTTTAAAGTTAAGCGCCCTCTAGCGGGCGTAAAAATAATGACAGTATCGTGTTGCGTCTGTTGTCATTAAATGACGTATAATGTCATTACCAATCAAAATGCATGTTTATTAAAATGCAATGTGTGGACTTTTTACAACGATCTCACAGTAATTTGTACATATTTTACTAGGTGGCTTATTCTATCGAATGACCACATCTTACCCCACCCCTAAACCTACCCCTCACAGAAATCATGCTTTATAGAGCATATACATTTTATGAGTCAATCCGTTCTCTGGGATTGAATCCATGATAGCATGATTACATATTATCTTATAACGCAATACTCTACCAACTGAGCTACACGAAACCCGAATTACAGCGCAAATAAAAGAGTACAAAACCTTAACAGTAAAAAGACATTTTGTCGATAGGGGCGCAATTGTAGTATACGCTCCGGTGGGTCGTATTTCAGGGATTTGGACAAACGACCTATATGAGCGTATTGGTTGGAGGACAAGTTGGAGCTTTATACATTATGCTAGAAAAATTGTTTGATGGTGCAAATGCAGATTTGACTTTTACAGTGTGCATTTTCTTTTCCTTTAGCTTTCGTTGTCGAGTTAAATAACGTGTAACTCACCTGTAAGCAAACTCACCATTTGTGTCTTGTCATGCTTTTCTCTCAGTCTCTTTCACACGCTGTCACATGGTCTCCATCTCTTCACACATTTTCTCTCTCTCTGTCTCTTTCTCTGTGGCTTTACCTCAGGGCCTTCAGTCCAGCAGGAGTAACTTAATCTTGTCGGGTGCGTCTGGGTAAAGTGTCTAATCTGGTCTCAGATGAAAAGCAAACTGAAATCGGTGGCGCAAGCACACACGTCCAGCCTGGTGGAATTGGTTTCTTTTGCATTTTCAAGTGTGTCATTTATATTTCATTGTAGGGGAAGGACAAGGCATTAAATTGATGTGGCTGGTAGAGGATGCTGGGGAAAGGGCTGACCGCCGACGGGCCGGCTCAGTGTAATCAGGGTCAAACATACAATGTAGAACATGGTCCAGAACATCGCTGCTCATTACACTGACGTGAGCAGAGCTGCAACCACGCGCGGAGACTTGTCTAGTGCTATAGGGGTTTAATAACTAGAAAAAATGTTTCTCTTTTGGCTCCTGATCCCAGAGTGATTTGAGCTGGCCGAGTGAGAAATGTGAGCTAAAGATAGAGAGGAAAAACTTTAAGTTAGTGGTGAGGCTGAGAAAACTGTTGTATCAGGTTTGTGCTTGTAAAGTAGCTGAGGATCAGAACCAGTGGTGATGATTATAATATTTTCACTGTTTTAAAATGATTTTTTTGGGAGTAGATATACAGTAATAAAGTCAGAGTTGACAGTTTGATATAAGGAAAGGTCACTTGAGCCTCACGCAAATACAGAGTGAAATACATGCGATATGAATTTCATGTAACTCATTCTCTTTCTTTATGTCTCTTTCTTAATGGAAAAGTTTACTCAAAGTGACATTTCTCTCATTATTCATTAAAAGATATTTAAAGGTGACAGATTATGCCCATTCATACATTATGTAATATAAGTCTCTGGTGTCCCTAGAATGTGTCTGTAAATTTTCAGCTCAAAATACCCTACAGATCAAATATTATATCATTTTGAAAAAGACTATTTTGAGTGGAAGCAGAAACAGCCTAAGTTCGCATTCACACACAAGTTTATGTTAAAAACACACATGAGTTACAGAAACAGTCGGTTATGTCTGTGAAACTGGGACACCATTGTCGCTTGTAAAATCAAAATGATGGCATCATGGGTGTAAGCTTACAAATTAAGGGGTGGTGGTATTATAATGCGACCCCTTTGCGACGTCACCAAGGGAGCGATGCTTGCAGAAAAGGCTTACCAAATCAAAGTTACTGGGTTAACCTATTTCACATGTTCTTGGTTGGTAGATGCACCGGGGACCTGATTATAGCACTTAAAGGGTTAGTTCACCCAGATAGCAAAATTATGTAATTAATAACTTTCCCTCATGTTGTTTCAAACCCGTAAGACCTCCGTTTATCTTTGGAAAATATTTATGACAAAGTGGAACATTTTCAGTTTATAGCATTTCAAAATTTAAGTCTATATCATGGCTTTAGAAGAGATATAATTTATATGACTTCAGACTACTTTTAATAGGCTTTTCCGAAGCCTGTCAGCCCTGAATCAGTGTTTTGTTGTATAGAAAATCTGAACATTTTCCAAAACATTTCTTTGTGTGTTTTATGATGGTCAGAAATTTTAAAAGGCTTGGAATGGCAATAAGATGATTAGATTTTAATTTTTGGGTAAACAATTATATTCACTCACCCTTGTCACTCAACCTGTGTCTCCTTCTTTCTTTCTTCTGCGAAAACAAAAGATATTTTAAAGAACACCTGTAACCAAACATAATTGTATTTTAGATGAATTGTCCCTTACACACATCTTTTGACCAAACATATATTTAAAGGTAGAGTTCACCTAAAAATAAAAATCTAATGTGCTTATTGCTATTCCAAACCTTGAAGGCTCCATGAAACACAAAATGATGCTTTGTAAACAGTTGAGAGATGACTTCAGATACATGGCAACATGAAGGAAATACAAGAAGATGAGCTGTTTGGCTTGTGTAACAAACTGAAAAGGACTTTTTTTCATGAAATAATGGAGAATTTGATGAATTGCCTGTAAGGTACACATGCAGTCAATTTGCTTTGTAGATAAGCATACATACATTGCCGTGAGACAGCAGTGAAAGTGGAGAATTGTGGGAAGAAAAAGGCATAGAGAGTAAAATTCAAAGAAAAGGTTCATTCCTGAAGACCCATGAAGAAAATAGACAGAGCAAGAAGCGTTTGGCCTAATGTCTCTGTAAACGGGATGTTGACAGTTCAATCTGAGTTTTATTAGAGTGCACAGATCAAGAAAAAGTTCACTTTCAATCTCCTTTACACACTTTTTTTTTGCTCATTTTGTGTTTCCTATGAAATGAACGAGCACCAACCTGCAGTTATAGAGCTGTTCGGCTATTAAGAGGGTTTTGAGAAGTGAGTAATATCAGAGGCAAACTCATCGTCTGATGTGATCCTGCAAATGAGACGCTGTTATAGCCTATCCCAGAATCCTCCGATGAGAGAGAACAGAACAGTGTCACGTTAATGAGAAAGAGAGATGAATGTGTTTGATGAAGCATGTCATAGACAGGTGAAGTTACACGAGCGAGTGTGTTTGGGATCCTGTAGGTGTGATAATGGTGTGTGTGTGAGGGTTCTTCTACAAGGCTAACTAATGAAAGCAGATCGGACTTTCTGTCCGCCGGCAATGTCTGATAACACCCAAAAGGACGAACGCACCCGCTTGCTACAGGACATCTCTCGGTGGGAGATTCACAAGTGGAGAACACTCACACTCGCAGCCGTCCACAGGTTGTCAGGAAGTTGGCAATGTCTGGAGGGTGAAAGCTAAATCAGACTTTAAATGACAGACTCACTGCTGGATTTCAGGGGCTTTCACCTTAAAAAAAAAAAAACGTCTTAGAAAGACCATGCACTGTGTATCAAATCTTATTCTTTAAAAAAATGCAATTGTATTCTTTCAAACGTGACTGAATAGTTATTGAATAGACATTGCATGTATAATCAAACAATACTATTTCATTTAAAGGGATAGTTCACCCAAAAATTCTGTCATTAATTACTTATCCTCTTGTCTTTCCAAACCAGTAAGAACTTCGTTAATCTTTGGAAAAGAGGTTAAGATATTTTTGATGAATTCTAAGAGCTTTCTGACCCTCCATAGACAGCAAGGGTACTACCACGATCAAAAATGTAACAAGGAGTCCATGTGACATCAGTGGTTAAATCATAAATTTACGAAGCTGTGAGAAATCTTTTTGTGCACAAATAAAAAACTTAATTCAACAATTTGTCTCCTCTGCATCACCCTATTGTGCATCAGCAGTAGCACACGTGGATGCACCATTTACTTTGTTTACAGTACACTTTGATCTGAATGTAAACAACGTATCTGCATACTTTGCATATGTTTACGTTTGTGGTTTTTCAAAAATGGCGCTATTGTAAAATTACAGTTAGCAAAGATAAACACAACACTATGGTGGAGAATTATATGCTCACCAAACCTGAGTTCATTGACAAATATCTCATCTTGTAAGATGTGTTGTCTACTGCCTACTGAACACGTGATCGTAATAGAAAGTGAACAGTGAGCGCTCATTCAAAAGCAATTTCAATACCCCTCACATTGACAGTGAATTGATGTGTGAAAAAGATCTACATTATTAGTATGTTTGTGGGAATGGACAGAAAAATGGCGGGAGCGGTTGGTTAAGACTATAAAAGTTTCATTTATTTTTTATTTTTGTTTTTCATTTTAGTTCAGTTTTAGTTTTTTTATTAATTTACAGTTAATCATTGTAGTTCTTCTTAATTTAAGTGTATTATTTAAATTAGTTATCAAGTCAATGCTTCTCATTTTTTTTATAATATTTATATTTTATTTGATTACAAGCATGTTTTTAATAGTTTTATTTATTAACTATAATAACCATGGTGAACGAACACCATCTCAAATGGCACCATCTGCTCTTTTGATCATTTTCAAACCTTTTTCCATTAGTAATCTAAACCAGGATAGTGAGGGAGTCTTTCTTTTCCATCATATACTGCATGAGGCGCCTGGGGGCGTATTTCCTAGTCATGGTGATTTGGGCACAGGGTTCTCCATGCAAAAAAAATAAAAAAAAGGAACAAATAAATCTGTGAGTAAGCAGAAAAACGTTGTTTCTGTGCAGTAGGTCTGAGTGAGAGCGCTCTGGGCATGTGCGCACCGTCATCTCTCTGCAACAGGGAGTAAACCAAGTGTTTTGACTGCTGCCAGAAGGAATAGACTCTGTCTGTGACATCCACCTCTCTCACCTCTTTCTTCTCTGTTTCTTTCCCTTCTCTCTTTCTCTTTTCCCTTTCTCACGGTCTCAAAGAACCATCATCTCCATTTTTCCTGTTTTCCCTCTACAAGCAAATAATTAAAAAAAGTTGATAATTAAAGGAATCTATGAATGTAAACACAGGAAACCACAACCAACAGATTAAGTGTGACCTACACTGTTTAATTGCTGTGGTCTATATGGAGGAAAATTTGCATTTGTGTTTGTCTATGTATGAGTAGCAAAATACAAAGTGGCTTCCAGCCATCTCCCTAGGAGAGTGTTTCCGAGAGTGTAAATTCTGAAAGGAGACAGCTGAACGCACACATGTTGAAGGTGCAGGAACTAAACAAAGTCATTCATTTAAATTGCTCTGTTATCCAGAGCTACAGTGACCTCAAAATGTTTTTGCACGCTTAAGCCAGACATAAAGACATGTGAATGTTATTGCATTAGCTAAGACACTATCAAACCTAGTGGATTATTATTATTATTATTATTAAGTTTGCATGTCCCTGAACGTGTGTTGGCAGTAAACCTGAAGATTTCTTTGCTTCTAAACTAACAGTGCACTTTTATATTTAATTTGATATCACAGATGTCACAGACCTTATAAACCAATGCTAATTACTAAGACTAATTAAAGTTCTTAAACTCCATTGATATTCGTGATATCCTCTCTTATCTGGATTACTGTAATGGAAACTGTGGAAACTGACTCGAAGTTTGAAACTGGTTTCCTCAAGGTACACAGAGGAATTGCAAGAACCTGCTCTTGCTTTTTTTCCTCAGAATGCCATGAGATTCGTATTTTCCACCTTCTTACAGTTAAACCTAATTATTTTCTTCCTCTTTTAAATCAGGCCTTAATCCTTCCCTCGCTCTCCCTCTCTTTCTGTGTCTGTATATTAATCACCAAGGCTAAATAAAAGCATGCAAAAAGGTCACGGTGTTAATTAAGAAACCGCCCGGTGCTTTTGTCATTTTGGATCAGGTCTACACACATACAGACCCTCCTAGAAAACACTCCACCATTATTCTGTGAGCAAGCACACACACAAATAAACATGGAAGGTGCTACATCACAGAGGCTTGTCCTAATTAAAGAAGGCCTGTTCTCCATGCGGTGATGCTCTTGGCAGTGGCACACCTCTATCCAGCCAAGCTAATGCCAATCTTAATTACATCTCTGATTCAGCAGAGAGAGAGAGAGAGAGCGCACATACGCTCACATACGCTGTCTGCACCCCACGCAACGTACTGCACAATCACTCAAGGTTGCTTTGAATGTCTTCAACTGGATAAACCACAAGTCATAGAGGAAATGACGGTTGGTTTAGGCATCCCGAAATCAAAATAGGAACAAAATAAAATTACAACTGGTAAAATTGCATTGGTAGCGTGATTTTCATTTATCCAACCTTTAATCAGTGATCTGAAATTGATTTTCTGCCAGAAAGCTGTAAACACAGCCTTGTGCGGTTTCGTGGGGCATTTACAGGCGATTACTGGTCACAAATCATCTCTGATTTATGATTGTTCATGCATCTGTGTTACTCTATCTCTTTAAATGCTTTTGTTTATCTTGCAGGTATTTTTATAGGTCATGTTAAACTAGCACTACCACTGTTCTAGGTCAGTGAAATCATTGGTACCGCTTTACAATGAAGTCTAGTTATCATGAACTAAAAATTAACACAATGTTTACAGAATATATTTAACTAGATTAATGTTATTTTATGAATATAATATAATTTATTCATTTGTATTTGTTAATTACATTTTTTTTAACTTAACATACTAAAAATGTATTGCTATTGTGGAAACTGCTACATTATTTCTAGAATTATTTGATGACAAAACAGCATTTATTTACAATTGAAATCTTTTGTAACATTATAAAAGTCTTGTGACTTTAATGTCCTCGCTTAATGAAAAAATGTATTTATCTTACTGACCAAACTTTTAAAAGGGCAGTGTATGTAGTATTTTTAAGTTTTATTTGGATTAATACATGCTGTAAAACTATTGTTTATTGTTATCTCATTATAGCTATTGCATTAACTAATATTAACATAAAGAACCATATTGAAAATTAATCACTACCCGAAATGAAAACAAATTAGAAAACTTAATTACTTAGTATACTGTATGAATATTGTTGGATTGGTGTGAATAGCTGCAAAAGATAGCTCGATATATTTTAATGTGGACTGTGTGTGAACAGGAATTTCTTTCAGACATATGTTTATGCTTCTGACCTCATCACTTGACTCTTAAAATACAGCAGGGCCATAATGCACATGACTATACGCCTCCTTTAGCATGCTCGCTGACCCTGCTCTCCAACCATCCTCTCATCTTCATGCCTCTCCAGTCTTTAGAGAAGAGTCACAACCTTTGGGCTCTCCCCAGCGATGGCTGTCATGACGCATGGAAGTAATGAGCCCGAGTTACAACTCTCACCTTGATCAGCTAGTGACAGTAATGAAGAGATTCTGTCTTTCTCATTTTCGTTCCTTCTCTCGTCTCCCTTTCTGACTTTTTCCTCTCTTCCCTCCATCTCTTTATCTTTTGTGAGCACTTTATCATTTCAGCCTTGCTGTCAGAGTTATATTGCTACCCGTCTCTGTGGGTTCTCTCTCACTCCATCTCTCCAGATCCAGGATTTGTATCCTTCTGTTTTAATGGTGCCAGCGAGCCAACCGCAAACAATAATGAGGTAAATGCGAAATTTGTCTGGATCGGGTGCTTGGCTTTGGCCGCCGGGATTTTACACCAGCTAGGGAGAAGTACCCCAGATTAGACCGCAGGACATTTACCTTGAGCTTTGGGTAAATCCCATCTCAATCTAGGCGGTTTGCAAGGTTGAAGGCGACACACGGTGTGAGTCTGAAAGCTCTAGCAGGATCTCTTGTTTCAGCATTATTATGTTTCCATCATGTATTACCAGTGAATGAAGTGAGAAGGTGTGGAGTACTGTCCATTACTATTTCATTCACACTACCAGGAAATAATTATTTCATACCAGCAACTCTCATAAACTGCTCTGTTTCTTGAACGATTGAATGCTGCATTACATTTTGATGCATACTGTTGCTATATTAGTCAAATCTGTTCATTCAGCTATTCTTGGGTGCTCTGACCAATTACTCGTCTTGATTTAAAGGGCACCTATTATGTCCCTTTTTACAAGATGTAATATTGGTCTTGGGTATGCCCAGAATGTGAAGTTTTAGCCCAAAATACCCAACAAATCATTTATTATATAGATATATTTAGGATGTGTCTAAAAAAGAGTTTTGGGGTGTATGTATTTAAATGTAAATGAGCTTGTATGAGTAAATGACCCTATCTCCAGAAGAGGGCGTTCATATACTTCTCTCTGCATTGCATATCAATGTTGCCAAGTCGCGGTTTTCCCACTACTTTATCACTGTTTCTGCGGGTTGTTTTTCATGTCCATGGATTTTAACCGACCAAAGGAATGTGATATTTAGCCCATAAAATGTTAATTTTTGCAGGGGAACATGCATGCGAGACATTGTTGACCTTACAGCTGCTCGAGCTCGGAGAAAATGGAGGACAGCATACAACCTCTGAGAGCGGAAACTATAGCAAAGCAGAGCTGTCAATCAACCCCGTGGCCCCGCCCTATACAATGTGACATCACACTGCGTGAGAATCAAAACGGCAGGCCTAGTGAGACTGACTTGGTTTAAAGGGGGATTAGAAAATGAGGAGTGGGTGGATTTTTAGCATTTGAGGGTGGTTGTGTTCACATATTGCCAACACACATTTATGTCCAAACACCATGTAAAAAGTGGATTTTGCATAAAAGGTGCCCTTTAATGTAATATTTAGGAGTAGGCAATAGATGTGCACCAAAAGTGATTTGATTGGATAGCTAGTTTACTTAAGATTAAATGTAATAAGCATACTACTGCATCAAATTATATAGACCCACCTGTAGCATACGCTATAATAACAGTAATAAAATCAATCAATTTTCATATTTTTATGGGCCAAAATTGCCTTTAAATACACTTTTTCTTTAGTGAAATTAAGAAAGTAAGCAAGAAGTAATACAATAAATGTAAAAAAAAAATAAAGAAAGAATAAAATGCTGTAAATGTACGTTTGGTTAGTTTACTTTTGATTTGTATTCTTATACTATACTATTTTTTTTCTGTACTATGTCTTTAAAATATTTTCCTTTTTTAATTTTTCCCTAATTTATCACTGTCAAAATTAAGTGAACAATGTTGGAATGGCATGTAATTTAATGTAATGAAATGTAATTTGAGCAAATGTGAACCAGCTTCTTAAATGAACTTCTTAGACTAGCAGTTTGTCAATAGCTGTGTTTCATGTGTTGCTGTTTTTCTCCCCCCTGGGAAATATTGTTTTAATTGGAAGTCAGTTTATAGTTTTGTTCCTGTGTCTTCAGCATGATTTTCTATTGTGTCTTTTGTAATATCTCTACATAGTAGCAAAAGCCAGGTCCTTAATGACATCATCATCCAGGTACTGACGTCTCACCCCTTTCTATTTTTTATAGAGTTCCTTTAATAGAAAATACAAGACGAGCATGTTTATTTTTAAGCCATCACAGAGTGAATAGAATGACCCAGCATACCGAGTCACATGGCCTGTGATTATACAAGAGGAAGAATATAAACCGGAAAATAAGATCTCTTAATATTTATATATATATCTATATTTCTGATATGGCATTTTCAATATTCAGATTTGATTTCTTTTGTATTCTTTCTGAAATTCTTCTCTTCCCAGAAGCTGCTTGTTGTCTGTTCATTTTTCTCTATTGACCTATATCTCTGCTGCTAATTGGAAGGCAGGAGTGTGAAGTGATGATTCTTTGCATGAAGATGCACAGCAGTGAGTAATGCGCTTCTCTCTCCATCCAATGGAAATGCTCGCCTGTTTAGGTCAATACTCCAGAGAGACAGAGAGAGAGGAAAGAGAGAACAAGGGAGAACCGCAGAGAACCAAAGACCCCAAGTTCAAAAGTCTCATTCTTCATTCTCTCTGTGAGTGCTGTTCATTTTTTTTGTTTCTCTGACTTTCACACTGTTTCAGGTCCTGTCAGTGGTGTGTGTTTGTGGTGATTTTACCATGACCTTTCTAGAACATGACATGGGGAATTCGGACAACTGCTCTTTAGTGAGGCATCAGTAGCTTCAATAGTGCAAAAAATAAAAGATTAATATATATATATATATATATATAATTTTCAGGCTGAAAATATTACAAGATTATTTAGGACTTAAACTAAATGTATTTAAAGGTTAAATTTTAATAGAATAAAATGTATTTATTCATTTTCTACATTTATTTCCTTTTTAAAGTAAAATGATTTTTTAAGGATAGTTCTGTTCATTGTTCTCCATTTTCTACAGTCAGGGCTGCACATCTTAATAAAATATGCATAGCCTTTGTTGTGACAATCAGCAGATGTCTTCTTTTCAATTAGATGTGCCCTTCATTGTTTCTTGAGATGCAAGTGTCAATGCACTTTGGTATATAGGTCACAGTTTGACACAAACTGAAAAAACTGACCCTCACAGCTAATATACGATATAGAAAAATTAATGATCATTCTGAAATGTTGAAGGTGATCTTGAGTCCATTACATAGTAACTGTGTGGATAAAAAATACAAACTGGGAATAAAAGTGTGGTGAGTGAAAAACGAGCAGCCCAATTTATGTCTGAATTGCACTGGTCTGGTCTTGATTGTTACAAGTGCAGTTAACTGTCTTTCCTTGAGTTTTGAGAAAAAGACTCAATTGTATTCTGGAGATGCCGCACTTTTAGCGGCTGATGCAGAGCAGGGCCTGTCCATTTGTCTCTGCCAGAGAGAGAGTGGGACTTTGACAGTATGGAGAGCGGCACAAGTCCCCAGGAGAGGAATTGTATGACTGTGCAACTGACTCGAGGACTTTGACTTGCAGTCTCTTGGGATTTCACTGTAGAGATGGCTGAGAGTGCTTTTTTTCTTTTTTATCTGATACCAAATACTATCAAGGTCAATACAAATATCATTAAGAATAAGAATTTGAACATTTCATTGCCTAAACTGAAGATTCTTTACTATTTTGTTAATTTATCAATGACAGTTACAGAATCTGATCAATAACATTTACAGCAATTTAAATAAGCTTCATTTAAAAACAAAATTAAACCTTTTACAAAATAAAAAAGCACATTTAGCATATTATTTAAGTTAGGAGTGGAAAGAAAATAGCTCCTTTTCTTTTTGGCCAACTTGTGATACATTTGTTAAATAATAAAATAAATTGTCAAAATTTAGGATCGGTATTTTTATGCATGGATTTTAAGTAACCTGTATCGACTAGTAAGGTGGGCAGCCAAACACTGCTTCCTGCAATGCGTACTGAACCTTTACCTAGAGAAGGAGCAGGGAAATTATTATATTCTCAGTATAAGATATTTTCTGAAAACATCCACTAGTTTGTGTGACTTAGGGTCATGGGGGCTGTGATCTGATGCTAATATTAAAAGGCGTATTTTTTGTTAATGTACTACTAGGGTTGCCTTCAGCTACATTTGACATAATAAAACAGCTACGGCGACCCCACCAGTGCCGTCCATGCATTATGACTCACTGTCTATCACCTCCTGACTGCCTGCGTTTCATAATTCATGCTGTGTCTAATAGAAAACCTGCCTCTGGTCCTGTAAGACATCCAGAGAGATGGAAGCGAGGAGAGGGCATAGTCTTTAACAAATAACCCTGTGTAAAAGATAAAAGATGGGCCGCAAACTCTAACCAAGGCCACTCCATCTCCATAAAGGAGTGGGACAGAAGCAGATTTATTTGCTCATCTACCAGTGAGAAGGATGCCCAACCAATCACATGGGACAGGGAGTTGTCACATACAGGATACAGAGTAAGAAACGAATCCTGGGGACGAGTGTTGTTTAAGAGCACAGTTAAATGTGTTTTAAAGGGAAAGTATAACACATAAATCCACATCCTGTACCTGAATGTTGAGACATCAGTAATGGTGGTTAGGTTTCCAATACCAAATATATGTTGTTTTTGTGTTTCAGTGGTTTTCTGTTCATTAAACCTGAGCCTGTTTTGAGTCTGTTCACAGCTGGACTCGTTTTTCCCCACTTAGGGAATTTAGCACTAAACACTGAATAGTGTTAAAATCATCTATTCAAATGAGACAATCATCAAAATGTTTTTTTTTCTTCCAGTGAATGTCAATGTGGTCAAATGTTGTTTCATAACACAATGTTGGGTGAACTCTTTCAGTTCACATGGCGTGGCAAAAACTTTTCTCTTTATCTTAGTAACCTAAATTAACATACACTTTCACTCACGGATCAAGTCTTACACATTTATGCAAATACATTGTTAGCTGCATGTTATTGCATAATGCTTATTCTACACCACTGGGCTTTAGTACAAATCCACAAACAAAAAATTAACTGAGTACATTTAGGCCCTGTCCCAAATCGCACCGTAAACCCTCATGACTTCCTCTGATTCCATATTTTTCGCAAAAGTTAATTCGTTACTTTTTTTGGAAGTAATGCAGGGCCGGCTTTGCCGACAGGCGACACAGGCGGCCGTCTGGGGCGCCATCTGCTGGACGGGGCGCAAAATTGCAGAATAAAAAAAAAAGTTAATTAAATGTATGTATCGTATTATGAAAGCTGCGCACACGCTGTACACTTTTACTTGTGCACTGTCCACACACTGCTTGTATTTGTCCATTTCTTTTACTAGATTTACAATCCTAAAAAACGACTGAGTCACTCTGACAGGCAGCTGTCAAACTCAGCTGCTCAGCAACCGGGAGTGGCGCGAAAACATCTGACAGCTGGTTTTAGCGCTTTAAATGATGGGGTAAATGAAAACACGTAATAAAATGAAAACACAATAACTGCTTTTCCTTGATGTGAGATCTTAATGCTTAAATTACACTTTCAGTTCTCTTACGAGAGCTCTCTCGTACTGCGTCTTAGCTAAGACGCTACGGGAAAAGTCTCTTTTCACGAAATACTGAAGCAAAAAATTATCCTTAATTTTGTATTTTTGTAAAGCGCATTTGCAGCAGTACACAGCCATAGGCGAGACGGCTCGCTCGCTCACTGGCTTGTTCTGCGGCAACTGCACAGCCTATCGAGCGCAGGCTGATGCAACATCAGACCAAGGGCTTCGCGCCCTTCTTGCCACTTCCCGCCGAAACGGGTGTGGCCCAACCTATAAAAGGAGCTCGAAAAGGCTGACTCACCTGATTTTTCATCTCTTCAGCGAAGCTCACGCATCGCTGGATCACGAGGAAGCAAGCGCCGTCTGGAAGAGCATATCAGCAGGACGAGCCATCCTGAAGCCGCTGGCACCGCCGCCTTCCACTGCCGTTCCTGCTGCGCTATCCGGCGCCCATATCCTTTATAATCCTTGTTCTGTCATAATCTGTGTGTGTGTTCGCCCTGCGACGCACATTCACAAAAGAGCTGCGTCTTTTTAAAGATGCCTTCGTGCGGCTCGTGCAGAACCCCGCTCAGCGAAGGAGATCGTCATGTCATCTGCGTCTCCTGTCTGGGTGAAGACCATGCAGCGCTCGCGCTCGCTGATGGCGGATGTCCTCATTGCGAGCTGATGCCTATGGTGACTCTGAGGACTCGCCTGGCATACTTCTCGAAGCCTGCATCATCCGCTGCGCCGCAGCGCCGTAAGAAGCGCCGCTCGCAGCGCCTACCAGAACCGCCTCCAGCTCGGCCGAGCTCGCCGGTTCCCTCCGCTTCGCCGGTCTCCCCTGCATCGCTTCCCGATGCTCAGTGTCCGCTGCTTGCCGACGCGTCATCGGAGGAAGTGGATCTCAGGCCCGCGTCGGAGGAAGAAGACACGTGCTCTCTGCTTGCTTCGGGCAGTGAGGGTTGGACGAGCTCCGTGGATCTCGCGCCAGCTGCTCAGAGGCCCAGCAGACGGGGGGATATCGATAAGGAGCTGATGCGTGTACTCTCGTTGGCCGCGGCGAGCCTCGGCCTCGAGTGGTCTGCACCAGCGCCCCCTTCACGTTCCCGGCTGGATGGTAGCTATCTTCCGGATGAGCGCTCTTCCTCAAGCTCAAAACACGCCCCTTTTCTTCCTGAGCTTCACGAAGAAGTGGCGAAGGCTTGGGACGCTCCATTCTCGGCGAGAATCCGCTCATCTGTTTCGCCAGCATTCTCCACACTGGACGGTGCTAAGAACAGAGGCTACCTGTCACTTCCGCCGGTGGAACAGGCTATAGCAGCGCACCTTTGCCCGCCCTCTGCTGGACGGCGGACTAAGGCGGCGTTGCCATCCAAAGCCTGCCGCATGACGTCATCGCTGCTCACACGGATATTCTCTGCTGCTGGGCAGGCTGCGTCTGCGTTACACACCATGGCGACGCTACAGATTTTCCAGGGCGATCTTCTCCGCAAGCTGGATGAGATGGGACCTGAAGCGATCTGTCTCGCGGATCTGAGGAGTGCTTCGGATCTCTCCCTCCGCGCTGCTAAGTCCGCTGCACAGGCCATGGGACGGGTTATGGCTTCCGCTACGGTGGCTGAGAGGCATTTGTGGCTGACGCTTTCTGACATCAAGGAGTCTGAGCGCGCTGCGTTTCTTGACGCTCCGCTAACTCCTACCGGCCTCTTTGGATCTTCCGTCAACGAGTTTGTGGAGAGATTCGCCGAGGACCAGAAAGCTTCACAGGCGTTCAAGCACTTCTTGCCGAAGCGCTCCAGTTCTGCAGCTAGCCGCTCTAGACCGGCCCCACAGAGCTCTCAGTCACGCCCACCGCCTCCTGCTGCGCCATCACGACAGCGTCAGCAACGCAGCTCGGGACCCCGTTCTCGCTCTTCGAGCCGTCGCCCCGCGCCGCGGGAGCCGCGGCAGAGGATTGCGGTGAAGCCAGAAGCCCCGAAAGCATCCTAGCACTGCTGGGAAAGCGCCGGTGTTCGAGTTCCGCTGCGGCCGAGCTCTCACCCAAGCGCGCCGCTGTTGCAGTTCCAAGAGTTGCGACTGCCTCAGTGTTTTCTGCAATGAGCAAGCCTGCACGAGTGCCCGCTTGCCTGCACACAAAAGCCGTTATCACAGCTACCCAGATGTTTCACAAAAGCAGCGTTTTTTCTGGTGTCCCGGCCACGGCCGATGGTGCTATAAATGTTGTGACGATGCCCACTCCTCAGTGCCCATCTCCACATGTAAGCACAGCCCTACACACAGGGCCTGCGCTCATAATGTCGACTCAAGTCGGTCGCGCACACTACATAGTAAACGTGCCCACCCCTCAGTGCCCACAATTACTATGTCACACGCGTCATGCGGTTTCTGTAAAAACGAAACCCGTGCACGCTCGTCCGGCCACGGCCGATGGTGCTTTAAATGCAGTGACGATGCCCACTACCCAGTGCCCATCCCCACATGTAAGCACAGCCCTGCACACAGGGCGGGCGCACATAAGATCGACACAGATCGGTCGAGCGCGCCGCATAGTAAACGTGCCCACTTCCCAGTGCCCACATACACTATGTCACTTACGGTGCGGGGCTTCTGTAAAAACGAGGCCCGTGCACGTACATTCTGCACAGGCAGACGGCGAGTTGGAAGTGGTAAAAGTGCACACATGCAGCCCACGGTTACTCGCAGATATATTGAGTCCCACGGGACCCGCTCAGCCTCCCTCCAGTCGGTTAAGCGCCGGAACGGGGTCGAGGATGAGCGATCTGCCCGCTGTGATCAGCGCGCTCCCCGCCTCAGATGCACAGCACACTCGAGCGCCGCCGTTGCCCAGTCAACGGAGCGCGTGTCACATCCAGCCCTTAGCCATTCATGCAAATGCATGGTCAGCGCTTCCAGGGGTTTCGGATTGGGTGCTAGGCATTATAAAGAGAGGCTACTCGCTACAGTTTTCTCGACGCCCACCGCGCTTCTCAGCGCGCGTCGAAACTACGGTCAAAACAGAAGTAGCACACATACTTCGGGCCGAAATATCGAAACTGTTGAGCAAAGGGGCTGTAGAGCCTGTGTCTCAAGCTCAAAGCGAGGGGGGGCTGTACAGCAGATACTTTCTGGTGCCCAAGAGAGACGGGGGTCTCAGGCCCATACTGGATCTAAGGCAGCTGAACAAGGCATTGATGAAACGCAGTTTCAAAATGCTCACGACCAGGAAGCTCCTCGCGCAGATTCGCGGAGGGGACTGGTTTATGTCAATAGATCTGAAGGACGCGTATTTTCAAATACAGATAGCGTCAGACCACAGGCGGTTTTTGAGATTCGCCTTCGAGGGCCAGGCATACCAGTTTGCAGTCCTGCCATTCGGCTTGTCCGTAGCTCCTCGTACGTTTACGAGGTGCATGGATGCAGCGCTCGCTCCTCTCAGACTCAGAGGCATACGAGTGCTGAATTATTTGGACGACTGGCTAGTTCTGGCCCAATCACGAGCGGAGCTCGTGGACCACAGGGCTGTTTTACTCGATCACCTCGAGAAGCTCGGCCTCAGTGTCAATTGGGCGAAGAGTTCGCTGAACCCCAGTCAGACGATCCTGTTTCTGGGTATAGTTCTGGACTCGTGTTCCATGACTGCGCGACTGTCACCACAGCGCACGATGGGCATTCAGCGCGCAGCGAGTTCTTTCCGCTGCGGCGCGACTGTGTCGCTCAAACACTGTCAAAGGATGCTGGGTCTCATGGCCTCAGCATCTCCGGTTCTGCGGCTGGGCCTGCTCCGCATGCGCCCCCTGCAGTTCTGGCTGAAGGCTCGGGTGCCGCGCAGAGCGTGGGCGTCTGGCCGGCTGCATTTCAAGGTCGATCAGAGCTGTGTTGCGGCTCTAGCACCTTGGACAGCGAACGGCTGGTACCGATCAGGTGTAAGCCTGGGGACTTCCCCGAGTGTGAAAATGGTGTCGACGGACGCCTCCACTTCGGGATGGGGAGCGCTGCTCGAAGGCAGACCGTCCTTTGGCCTATGGTCAGAACGGGAAAAGCTCCATCATATCAACTGCCTGGAAATGCTGGCAGTGGAGAATGCGCTGACGCGCTTTTGTCCCCATATCAAGGATCACCACGTCGTAGTCCGTTCGGACAACATGTCCGTGGTGTCCTACATAAATCGCCAGGGCGGTCTCGGGTCCCGAAACCTGTACAGGCTGACGGAACGCCTCCTGATTTGGGCTCAACGCAACGTGCGCTCGCTGAGAGCGGTGCATGTGCCTGGACTGCAGAATCTGGGTCCAGACAGGCTGTCCAGAGGCAATGTCCCTACGGGCGAATGGTCTCTACACCCGCAAACAGTGCGGCTGTTGTGGGAGAGATTTGGCATGGCGGAGGTGGACCTCTTTGCGTCCCACGAAAACGCTCACTGCCCCGCATTCTTTTCCAAGAACGAAAGCGCGCTGTCACGGAAATGGCCGTGCTGCCCGCTTTATGCGTTCCCTCCCGTCTCCCTCCTTCCGCAGGTGATAGAACGGGTGAGAGAAACGAGATGTTCAATACTGCTTGTGGCACCTCTTTGGAAGAACCAACCATGGTTCCCAGATTTGATGCAATTAGCAGATGTCGCCCCATGGCCGGTACCGTTGAGGAGAGATCTCCTCTCGCAGGCCAGGGGCTCGATTTGGCACCCTCAACCGGAGTTGTGGTCCCTCCATGTATGGGCACTCAACGGTTACCCGCTGATCTCGCAGTGGGAGTGCTAAATACCATCACTCAGGCTAGAGCTCCGTCGACACGACGTCTGTATGCCTCGAAGTGGTCGGTGTTCTCCAGCTGGTGCACAGCTCGAGGTTATTCACCCCTTAGTTGTGAGGTGACGGAGGTCCTCTCCTTCCTACAGGAGCTGTTGGATAAGGGCAGAGCCCCATCCACGCTCAAAGTTTATGTGGCGGCCATCGCGGCGTTTTCTGAAACGGCGTCCGGTCAGTCAATAGGAAGGAACAATTTAGTCATCCGGTTCCTCAGAGGAGCTAGGAGGCTGAATCCTCCCAGACCTCCGTCAGTCCCTATGTGGGACCTCGCGGCGGTTTTGGAGGCCTTGAAGGGTCCCCCTTTTGAGCCTATCCAATCGGTTAGCCTTCAGCATCTGTCGTTCAAGACAGTATTCTTGTTGGCTCTCGCTTCTGTGAAGCGTGTGGGTGATTTGCACGCGCTCTCGGTGAGCCAGTCGTGCTTGGAGTTTGGGCCCAATGACTCAAGGGTCATACTCAAACCTAGGCACGGTTATGTGCCGAAATCCCTCAACACACCGTTTCGGGCTCAGGTTATTGCCCTGTCCGCCCTGCCGGTGTCAGGGGAGGATGGAGACTCGAGTCTTCTTTGCCCTGTCAGGGTTTTAAGAGCTTATGTGTCTCGCTCTGCTGCCTTTCGGCAGACGGAGCAGCTATTTGTCTCATTCGGTGGACGTTCCAAAGGAATGGCTGTTTCGAGACAGACTCTATCCAGATGGATAGTTGATGCCATAGCGTTAGCTTACGCTTCCAGGGGCCTTCAGTGCCCGTTGGGCGTCAGAGCACACTCCACAAGAGGCGTCGCCTCATCGTGGGCGTGGTCTACTGGGATCTCCTTGCAGGATATATGTATGGCGGCGGGTTGGGCCTCGCCGTCTACATTTATCAGGTTCTATAACCTGGAGGTTCCCGCCTTGCAAGCAAGGCTGCTGTCGGTATAGAAGAATCAGGGCCCTGAGGGGAATTCTGAATTCATGAGCGCTAGGCGCTGCCGACTGTTATATGGGCAGTATTGCGTAAGACCCGCATTGCCACATTGGTCAGGCCTTGCCTCGGCTGTGTGATGTCATATTGCCGCATCTACGGATGCTGCTAGATATGGGACGGAGGGTTTTCCCCCCTTTTTTCTGTCCCGGACTCTCTGTGAGTCCCTCAGGTGACTGTGCACTGTATATCCTGGGCGTTGCTTCAGGTTTATCGGTGTGTGATCCCTGTGCGCACGGCGTTTTACATCGGGTTCCCGTAGCGTCTTAGCTAAGACGCAGTACGAGAGAGCTCTCGTAAGAGAACGTACTCGGTTACTAAACGTAACCTCGGTTCTCTCTAGAAGAGCGAACGAGTACTGCGTTCTCTGCCGTGCGTACGATTCACTCTGGTTCGCTTCGGCGATGAAATAAATCAGGTGAGTCAGCCTTTTCGAGCTCCTTTTATAGGTTGGGCCACACCCGTTTCGGCGGGAAGTGGCAAGAAGGGCGCGAAGCGCCCTTATTGGTCTGATGTTGCATCAGCCTGCGCTCGATAGGCTGTGCAGTTGCCGCAGAACAAGCCAGTGAGCGAGCGAGCCGTCTCGCCTATGGCTGTGTACTGCTGCAAATGCGCTTTACAAAAATACAAAATTAAGGATAATTTTTTGCTTCAGTATTTCGTGAAAAGAGACTTTTCCCGTAGCGTCTTAGCTAAGACGCAGTACTCGTTCGCTCTTCTAGAGAGAACCGAGGTTACGTTTAGTAACCGAGTACGTTTTAATCGTACAGATAAGAGCAATACATCAATCGAATCTGTAAAGGGTCTTCTTTTTTGTATTCAGACATAATAACATTAAAACTTTGTGCACTTATAAAATAAAGATAACAAACAAGGTGTGCTGTCTGCAGCCTTTGTATGCGCTGATCTTCATTTACAAACACGTCATTAAAATGAACTGTAACTCCGTGAATACTCAACGAAGAGACATGCAAGTACACATGCACTGGCGGCCATTGTAAGTCCGTAAGACCGCAAGTGCACATGAAGTTTTCCATTTGGGACAGGGACTTTTACATATGCCTTGTCCAGAAACCCACACTTGCTGTCTTGGACACTTGAGAGTGTGTACGTGCGACAGGAAGTAAGTGTGCAAGCCTGTCCCAGATCTTAAAAACGGCAAAGCACAGTGCCTTTAAAACATACCAAATTCCACACTATCTCAAATACTTCTCCTGAGCGCTATTCATGTTCTGGAAATAAATCGTGAGACTTTTTGCAGAGATCTCGAGAGAGAGGTCACAGAAACCTTTCCAATTTAAGCTAAATATTAATATGATAATTAGATATTACATACAATTTGGTAGTAAAACAGTGTTTTTAAGTTTTATTTGTGCAAACAGTAGAGGTGATATTTATTTTGTATGACATTTGCAACTGCTTTTTATCACTTAATTAGAAGCAACACAAATTAAATTATGTCATGTTATAGGGACTACTGAACAGTCATTTAGAAGTTGATTTTAAAATGCAAAGTATTTCAAATTAAAATAAAGCTATACTATAAGCTATATACATATATATATATGTGTGTGTGTGTGTGTGTGTGTGTGTGTGTGTGTGTGTGTGTGTGTGTGTGTATAGACACTATACGAAAAGTTTGACACACACTTGGTGAAGTCTTCAGGCTAAATACAGGAAATACATCATAAAAGTTGTCAAGTGGTCAAGTGCAAAGACTTTATGTGGGTATTTGGATAAAGCATTAGTCTCCTCTTTGCTTGATTACTCTCTTGTTTTAGGTACATTTAAGTTTTTTGTATCACAATAACACTAGCTGTAATTGATAACTGTAATGAATGAAAATCTTCATAGTATTTTTAAATCAAGTCTTGTCGTTGCCTTCACAGGATTCTGCAAAAAAATACTTTTATGACTCATAACCTTCATAGAGATTTTTTTTTTTTACCATATATTTAGTCACCTCTTTAATCAGCTCTTACTTGTTGAATAATTTGTTTCATTTGTCTGTCTTTTTAGTTTAAATCAGCTTGGATTATTGTAGATAAATGTTAATTATTCGGCTGAGATTATGTTTATCATTGTGGTATAAAAGAGTGAAAATTTTCAAAGCTCCAATATCTTCAGCAGAGCTGTAGACCTACTCTACGTAATTACTGTGAAATTTGATTGATGAGGAACCTAATTAGGTGACTAAATAGCAATTAGCTAATCATCAGACATAGCGAGAAAGATAATGTCACTGAGAGTGAGCAGATTTTACCCAGCACAGGTTTTTATCATCAATCTGTCAGTATTATGTAATCAATTATTATAAAATATAACGAAAAGGAAATAAAATATTAATATTTTTAAAATATTTATAAATAAAATATTTTTTTAAAATTTAGTTTTTCATAGTAAATCTGCAAAAAGTCGGTCTGTAAAGCCATACATATGGAGCTGGTTATGTGATGCAGACATCAAGATGCATTATTTTACAGATATCTTGTGTTTGTGGTGTCTCAGTATAGCTCTTAGGTTGAGAAAATAATTAAAAATAATATATTTTAAAATAATTAAAATATATGTATTTGATTCACTTGTGAGTCTCATATTCACAATAATGAATTACTAAGATGTGCTTTTCTAATTAAATTGATATGCATGTTTGCTATTATTATTGAAGTATTAATGAGTGTCACACATCTCATTTCTGTTAGCCTTGATTGATCCGTCATCACTTTCACAAGACATAATATATTTTTTTTATGTTACGATGCTGAACTAACACTAAATGCGCAGCAGCTAGTTTTGTGGTGATGAGCGTTTGCAGATGATTAACACTTTGTCTGATATCCTGTTCATCTGGAACACAGACTTCTGACAAGCTTTACAGATAATGCCGAGCTGAGATCATTCATTTAAATTCATATCATTAAAATGAAGTAACCGGTTTAGGGTATTAACTGAACTCACCAACCTATTTCAATATTAATGAGTTCTACAGAAGCAACTGGAGTGTAAAATGGAGAGATCTTTGAAAATAATGGACCATGTTCAAGCACACATTTCATAATTTTCTCCAAAAGGTAGCATCTCAAAGGAAGTGACACTAAATGAACTATATGAGGTACTGTTTGTACTGTCAGCCATGATGGCATACATTTGACCAAAGTAGGCACTAAGTTTTTGTGGTTTTTTCCATAGAATAGGAGCAAAGTTTGCTCTGTTCTGCTGCTAAGGACATAGGCTGTTGTAAGGGTGCTTGACTTTACAAATGATTCACAAATTTTCAATATTAACGACAAACAACAGACTACTCATTTGTTCTAGCATCGCGTGCTGTGGCTCAGAGTAATGGCTCTCGGTTGTTGCCTACGGTTTTTGTTGCTTTGGTTAATAAGACATCTTTCCAAAGGCTTTATCTCAAGCTGATGTATTTCAGTTTTCGCTCTTCTCATGACTTAAGTACATCACTTGCTGTACGGTGCAACACTTTTCCCACACATTTTCATTTGATAAAGCATTTGTTTCAAGGTTACATTGTTGCCTTAGAGAACTTACTTACGAACGATACATTAAATATAGACAGCTAAAGCAGCATTCAGTTGACCTCATTTTAAAGGGCATGCATTCATCAAGAAAGTCCCACAGGGATCAGAAGCAGTGCTGCTGGAGGATCATTGTTTATTCTTTGCATGAGTTTAATAGGCGTCTGCATATTCATAAACAACGTTTGACAACTATGTTAAGATGCATGAATGTCAATTTAATGAAATAGCAAATCAATAAAACATTAGTGGATCGTGTATATAGATAATGTAAGGAAGTACATTTGTGGCCATTCTTGTAAGACACCTGTGTGAACTTGAGGAGAACTGATTTCATACAGCAATTACAAATTATTATCAGACAGTTCGGTTAAACACTATGAAAATAGCTTCAAATTTTTTTGAAAATTTGTGTACAAATGCCACTATGTTTTATATTTCATAACTAATGCTGTGAAAATCATTCTGTATGTCTGGCTTAACTGGCCATACACATTATTATTTTTTTTTTGGGTGCATTCAAATAACTGAATCTGCTTTCTCGTTAAAGGCTAGCCTTCAATTGGTGGCATCTGCAATGCATGGACAACTCATTAAACGGCTGTCTGTAAGAAGGACGACTTGTCAGTAAAATCCATCAAATGCTGAAAGTCATGTCTGTAGATACTATAATGTAAGACTGGCATCTCTTAGAGAGCTTAAGGACTTACAATCACGCTGGCTGTGCTAAACCATTAGCACAAGCGCACATGAAATGTCAGAGATTCCAAATCCTACTTAGATTCAGCTGAGACAGCATATTAGAAAGAGAGAGCAGAGGAGTAAGTCCTACAGACATGTCCGTATAGTACACTGCAGTCAGACTTTCCACCTCCAAGTTAAAATTACTCACAAATATATATTTATTTTGTACTAAAGCCCTATTTGGTTTTTCAAGAGGTAATTTCAGAATTTACAGGCAGTAGCTGGTGATTGTATTGTTGTCCAAATTGTAAATGCCTGTTTTGCTCCAACCACCTAGAGAGAAGTTGAAAACAACCCTTTTTTATTTTCTTTCCTTTTTCCCCACTGGGATCATTTTGTAAAATAATCTTCATTCCATTCATTATTGGGTTTCCATTGGCCTAAAAAATGTTTTGAAAATACTGTTTGACCACTGCTGAATTTAACCATTTATTCAACTATTCTTCTACCCGAGTTAACGTCTTCCACCTTTTCGGAGAGTCCCACGACGTAGTCGCATGCTTTCCTCAGAACGTAATCAACAAAATCAACGTTGTTTACGTTTAGGAGAAAGTGTGCACATGCTGTATGTAAACAACGCTGATTATGTTGATTAAGTTCAGAGGAAAGCATGCACATTTCCTTTTCTTTTTTTTGAGTGAATTAACCCTTTAATGTAAAAAAAAATCTAGAGAGTACTGTTTTTGGCTAATGTGAGAACCAGCTGAAAAATTGAATCAATGAAGTCCTTGCTGATTGTCTCTGGCATATTTATGACAGTTCATGACAGAAGCAGTGATGTTTGATTGGTAAATAAATTAGTCAGATCATTTCATTGAATCAGCTTATGAAAAATGGTCTTAATCGTTCACTAATTGCTTTAGAGAAAGATCAGTGGAAAAACCCTATCATTCTGAGATTGAAGGATCAATAGGAGATTGAAGAAAAATCATATTTCACTCACAAAACGAGAAACTTTGCATACACTTGTAAAACCATTTATCATCAGTTTTCGTTTACTTTGGAAAAGTTTTAAAATTGAACGCAAAGTTTCTCTGGGAAATGCAAAACTTTTGCAACTTAGCACAAAACTGGTGATGAAAATAATACAAAGTGGGAAAAAAAATGATTTCAGTGCTTTTGCAAGTGAATGCAACCCTGGAGAACCCACGGGGTCAAATTTGGCCGCTGTTAATTGCTGCTACCCAAAATGAACCAACAAAAAAAAAATTGTCAAATTTAACTTCAAAAGCCCAGAGTGCCACTTCTGACCCCTGCATAGAGACACCTAGTGGATCAATATTGAACTCACAAGTGCCAGAGTGGTAGTAACAAGATGGCTGACCACATGCTGTTTTGTTGAGCTGGAAACCTACCAAAACAAAATCGTCTTCTCAGCAAACCAACGGTTGGTAAAAGTGTGTATTTTTTGTTAATCTATTTAGTATTAGCTTGCAGAATGCCTAGAAGTAAGTTTTATATTGTTTTTGATTGAATTAGCGACTCTGAGCTAGTTCAAAAAACGATGTGCCAAAAATGACCATCTGGGTGTATGGGTTAAAAAAATGTCAGGTCAAAAATGACCCTTTGGTTCTTTGAGTGACTTTGATGGAGAATGGTGACAGTCCTGTATTTGGCTAAAGCCTTGAAATAATTTCATTTGTATAATATATTTTAATAAGTAACCTCAGTAGTACAGGGCCAGAGACTAATAAAGTAGTTTATCTTTTCAGGGAGTATGGCCACTCCCTTTTCAGGACAGAGAAAGCAACCGAGAAAGATCACTCTAAGACAGGTATTGGAGCAACTTGAAGCTGATGATAGTGACTTTGGCCTTTCTCTAGAAGAACACATTTTTGGATAAGCAAAGACCCATGTTGTTAGTTTTTTTCAGTTGTGATTTTGGCCCTGAGTTCTTGTTTCCATTGGCCAAAGTGTTTGTACATTTGAAATCCAGATCTAACATGCAACAAATAAAGCAAAAAAAACAAAACAAAACATTGTTAAATGTAGCTGTGTGGTTGACTGATTATTTTCCTAAATTTAAAATGTTTGAAAAACTTTAAAATGACCGTGTTTGTTATTGTGATTCTTTGAAATGAAAGCCCAATTGGTCAAATTTGGCCCTAATCCTAAATTAGGGAATAAAGGGTTAAAATTGAAAAAGTGGATATTTTGGTGTTCAGTGAACTTGTAGCAGTAATTTAATGCATAGTTCATAATTTTCCAAAGAAGAAAAAGGTTCTTGGGTTCTCCAGGGCTAGTGAATGCAAAAATAATTGTTGTTTCTTTTTTGTGAACATCTTTTCCTACCGTCTATTTTTTTTTCTTCTTATTAATCTTTCAGGGCCTCCATAATAATCTCAAATCATTGCATTTGCAGGAAACAAAAACGTTTTTCAGGAAAAAGCTACTTTTCTTGGGAGAATGTAAAATGTTTGCAAGGGAATGCAAAGTTTCTCTAGGAATTGAAAGTTTTGCGAAACACTTTTCCTCCATCTAATTTTTTTTCCATATCATGTCCTTTTAGGGGTCCTGTAATTTAGTCTCCATTCATTATAATAGCATGAATACAAGCTTCCGGCAAAGTCACACTTTGGAGTGTTTCGTGTTTTAGAAAAAAATATTTACACAAAAGAAAGAGCATCATAAAGATTTTGAGAGCATTCTCATTTTTGGGCAAACCATTCCTTCCACACTACAGTAACCGGAAACATCACTCAAAAAATGAAAAACATGCTGTGATGGGGAGGGCGTTTGAAAGTAATGAAATAGATAGAAAAGAAATCCACCCTAGATACTCTGTAAGATCAAATGGCCCTGTGGTGTAGCCTCCTCTGACAGGTGAGTAAACAGAAGGAGCTCATTATAATGCGTACCTGCTCGGATCTCACACTGAGAGACACAGGGGATGAGAGCGTGAGTTACATAAGCACGCGACACATTAGCAATGCAGGTTCACTGTGTTTTTTACGCCAAATCAGTCAGTGTTGCCACTTACAGAACGCAGGATTGTTAATCTCTGTTTAACATCCATGTTCCGCAGTGTGAGCCCTTCGACCCTCATTCCTCACACACACAAATGTGTTTCTAACCATCCATCTCGTGTTTGTCAATCTCACCTCACTTTGATGTAGTTTATGAAAATTGACTTTACAAGGGTCGCGTTTTATGTTTTTCCTTTATTGGCTAGTCTAGCATCCGCCGCCGTGCCGTTGTGTGTGTATGTGTGTCAGATAGACAAGTATGTGATTAATAGCTCTCTTGGTCTCTGGCTGGCTCATTTTTCAGCCCCGTTGTTTAAGACCTGTGGCTCTTCTCTTGGTGAGATGTAGATGTGTTTCCCCTTGCTGTTTATTGATATTCTGTTTCCCTAAATACGGACCTATTTGTCTCCGCTGTCTCCCCCCGCCCCAGCCGTACACCGGTCCTGAGCGGATGGGCGGATCGGGAGGAGGCGGAGAGGGGCAGGAAGGGAAAACTATCCGTGATTGATAGGCAATCTCAATGCCTGTGGCGTCTGGAGAATCACCAAGGTGATGGTGAGTGGTTTTCCTTTGCTTCCTCTCTTTCCTGGTTGTACTAATCACAGAGCGTGTTGTCATTCTGGAGTGTGTGTGTGAGAATGTGTGCTTCTGACTGTTTGAGAGAAAGAGAGTTTATCTGTGATGCTTTGAATCTAATGCAGAAGCCATTGAAGAGCACAGAGCTTGTGGTGGCCCTGTCTCCAGTGTACATCTGAACTCCTAATTCTGTTCTTCATCATTATAAGATTTCGGAGATGTCTTCCATTCTGTAACCCAAAAGAAAATCCCCAGATAAAGAAATCCCATGAATTTGGATTTCTCTCATCTCATCTAGTATAAAGCAGTTTCCATAACCTCTAGGCCTTGCAGCCAAATGCTGCATTCAACCAAACTATTCATTTATGGTAATGATTTCATTTAATAAATGTATTTATAGTATTTTATTACAAAGCAAATTTATATACCATGTCTAGCAAAATCATGAGTTGGAAAGTGATGAGTGTGCCTCCTCCAAAATAACAAATTCCAGCTCTGCACTTACAGCACTACTTCCCCATTCTTTGCAACCTTCCAAGATTAAAAAAGCCAAAGGACAGAAAAAATACACAGACTCAGAATCAAGCAATGAGCATCTGTGTTTTAGCTGTCATCTTTCAGTGTTACTAGAGGCAGTTCTAGGATTTTAGCCTTTGGGGGCTCAACCGTTATCAAGCTATGTTGTGTTCTAGTCTACAATAATGTTTTATGAACAACAGGTTGCAGTTGTTGCTTTGAGAATAGTCCATCTGCCAGCAGTCGTTGAACCATAACGTTATGAAGCGACGCAAATGCTTTTTGTATGCGAAGAAAACAAAAATAACTTTATTCAACAATTCGTCTCCTCCGTGTCTCTCCGCATCTTCTTCGTGTACAAAAAGTATTCTTGTCGCTTCATAACATTACAGTTGAACCACTGATAGCAGATGGACTATTCTGACGATGTCTTTCATACTTTTCTGGACCTTGACAATGCAATTTACTTTGCAGTCAATGGGATAGTCACAAGCTTCCCGGGTTTCATCCACAATATCCTAAATTGAGTTTTGAAGACAAATAAAGCTTTTAGGGGTTTAGAACGACATGGGGTAAGTGATTAATGACAATATTTTTATTTTGGTGTGAAGAAACCCTTTAAGTTGAAATGCCTTAAACAGCTAAGTTGATTGTACTTAAAAATTTAAGGCAGCAGCTTATTTTTTACCGTTTACAATGAATGGCTTTCAAACTTCAAAAGGGACTCGAAGGCATCATTTAAATAAGCATCATAAAAATGCTCAATTTGACGAGCATCAATGATATGTTTGTCAGTTTTGTGATAACCTGATCAGTCCAATTCAGACCAGTGTAGTAAACTAAACTCATTGATTCATTAGGATACACTATATGGACAAAAGCACTGGGACACCCCCTTCTAATTAACATCTCTGGTGTGACTTTAAATGCCCTTGAGCCAAAAACTCATTACCAAACACCAATGACTTGTACATATGGGTACAGTTATTATAGACACTTTCAAAACTGTTGCAACAGAGATGGACATAAATGGTTAGATGGTTCCTAAAGTGTTCTAAAGAAGGGGGTGTCCCAATACTTTTGTCCATATAGTGTATGTACAAGTTATTGGTGTTTGGTGATGAGTTTTTGGCTCAAGGCCTGAATTTAAAGTCACACCAGAAGTGTTCAGCTGGGAATAGGACTTGGGTTTCTGCAGATAAGTTCTTTCACACTGACTCAGTCAATCATTTATTTTTAAACCTTGCCTTATAATATCACATGCTTAAACATTAAGATTTACACTCATGGAAATTAAGATTTACACTCATGGAAATTACTAAAGTAGTCAGATCTGTTCATTAGAAGGGGGTGTCCCAATACTTTTTTCCACATGGGGTTCACTCTAAAAAAATGCTGGGTTGTTTCAACCCAACTTTGGGTCAAATATGGACTAACCCAGCTGTTGGGTTAATTTTTTTAATTAAATTTTTAACCCAAAAGTTGAGTTAGTTCATATTTGACTCCAAAGTATGGTTGAAACAAGCCAGCATTTTTTTAAGTGTATCTGAATTGAAATAAATATTTGTTCATGTTTTGGACAGTTATTTCTCTCATGAATGCCCCAAAGAGTGAATGAGAATTTAAAGTCTTCAAACACATGGGGTTGGAACAACATGAAGGTGAGTAAATGATTTATTTGGGTTTTACAAAATGGACTCACAACACAATGTGACCATGTGATCAGAAGAGGTCCGATGGTAGTTTTACGTGTTTATTTTGTTGGCTTTTTAATGAGCACTCAAAACGCCTCAACACAGAAAGTTAAGAAAAAGCCTCCAGCGCAAACCACAAACTTTGTGATTGCTTAGCCGTAAGCAAGAAAAGATTCCAACCCAGCATTTCTCATCACACAAACAGACACTTCTCCTGTGAGCGTTTACACAAATCAGAGCAGTTTCATCTGATGAAAGGTGCAAAAACAGTGATGGGCATTTCAGCGTTTTATGATGATGAATGATATAATACTGCATTACTTTAGACTTCACAGCATGATGCTAATGATCTCTAACCCCTCTTAAAGCTCAGCTAAGCATTGTAGTGCAGCTTAGCAGTGAGCTAATAAAACCTTATCTCATGACAAACAAATGCATCCCTTGCCACAAAGAGATACTGTGGCAAGGGATCAAAAACAGGATGAACTTTGGTGGAACATGTTCTTACAGACTCTGCACAGGCCTGAGTCCTTGAAACTCAAAGCTTGGTTTGGTACCTGAACATAGTCCAGAATTACAGACGAAAGAGATGGAGACCCACAGCATACCCAAATGTCTTCATTACAGGTTTTCTCGAGCTGCCAATGGTCGAATGGAACAGTATCTACAGTCACTTCTCAAACTGGTAAGCAGTATTTTACAAACAATGCTGCTTGTTCCAAATACTAGAACAATGGTGAATTTCATGATTGCACCTCCTGGGAGCTCTCACAGACAGGATAAAGACAACTCTGCTTGTTGAATTTCAGACAATGAGCAACGGCAGAAGGTTCCAATCAATGAGTATTCAAAGAAAACGTATGCTCGCTGTTTACCAACTCGCTCAGCACGAAAGGATGTCCAGGGAAAATGCATTTAAAAGTAAAAGGCAGAGGAGAAACACTTTTGTTGCTCTTCGTATTTCACTGTATTGATTACATTCCAATTTATGTTACCTGAACACAGAACAGGCTTTTAAATTACAGGGCAAAATTACATTTGTCATACATAGCCATTACAAAAGTGAATAGAATAGTCGATCAGCCTTGCTTAAAGTCCCTGAATAAACTTTCCAGTGTTACGTCAAGCGGCGTTTCTATTTGTATTGATGCACAATAAATGCCTTATTTAAAAAAAAGTGTGTTGTAATGATGGATAAATTAAATGATATGCCATTTGTCGAAGTGGCGAGCTGTGGTCTTCTTCTGACATCGAAGAAAAAAATATAATAAACGTGGTATGGATAAACTTGGTTGGCATACACATACAAATTCTGACATATGCTTCTAGTTTCAGTGGAATTTGTTAAAGTTTCATAGACTCAATCAGGGTGTGACTTGTGGAGGGTTTGAAGGATGTCTGACCCTAATTAAGGCTTGAACTCCTGATGTGATGTGAAAACAAATGAAAAGAATGGTCATTAAACATCCATATTATGTTTAAAAATCTTCCAATATACAAAAGTTACACAGACACTCACAAACAGAAGTTGTATAAACCTGAGGTAACCAAGAAATACACTTGTACATATTTATTCATTTTATTACGTGTTTGCTTATGTTTTAAGTCATTCATTCATTTATATACACTCCTATTATTGCATGATTTATATTTCATTTATGCCATTTTTAGGCCCCCATAGATGTCTGGCTAATAAATCTAGTCAATACCAGACAATTTGGATGCTGTGAGATGAACCTCTTAAGTAAAATATACTTTCACTGTAAGTATAATTCGTACACTATTCTCAAAGACAATGTTTATTTCTCTATGTGAGATGGCATTAGATTTTATTTAGCAGATGCTTTTATCCAAAGTGACTTACAAATGAGAAAGCACATGCACTTTCTCAAAAAGCAACATTACCGGTGCTGCAATGCTGAATTTCAATATTAAACTGAGGAAACAAGACTCTGTTTTCTCTATATTATACTTGTGAATTATTTAGTGCCCTGTATAAAAAACACAATCTGAGAATATTGAGTGTTTTTTGTCGAGTGTCTAACATGGCAGACAACCAATCAGCATTCTTGGCTAGAACTCTGCAGCCAATCAGCAAACAAGGCCACAAAACTGAAATGACAAGCGTTTCCCTCCACATCAAATGCAAAGCAAGTGAGTCAGAGTGTCAGAGCTCTGGGGGCCTTTCTCCAAATGACAAACTGTGACAGAACGAGAAAGACATGCTTATTAATGTAATCCATGTAAAAGGGGACAGCAACATCCAGAGGGTTTAAAGAAGGAGTCATTCTAAATCAGTCTAAAATTATATTAAGAAAATTAGATTACACTATCAAGAGGCTCAACTGTTGTTTCCCCTCAGCAAATACAATAACTAAAAAACATGGGAATTATTTCATTGGTTTGTATCCAACCATTTGAATAACTGCAACAACAACAATTCCTAATTATTTGTCACATTAATAGAGTTCACCCCAGCAGAGGGTTTTTTTATTTACTTTGACAGATTCTGAGTGCTATATAAAGTATCCAGCATGTGGAAGAAAAGCAGGCCTATATCCACAGATACTGTAATATAGGATCAGTCAGTCAGAACAGCTCTCAGCACGGCTTCATAGACATTAATTTGGCTGGAATAGGATACACCTCACTTGGCTTTCAATAAAGGATGATCCAGAGCTCTTGACCGAGGCTTTGTAAATGTAAAGAAGATGAGACAAGACTTGTATACGAATGACTTTGTAAAGCTGACATGCTCGTCCATGTCCCTCAAAATGAAAAAAAAGAGAGACCCAGACATCTTTCTCCTCTCCTCTCACACAAAGTTACTCCTTATCTGAAGAGTCGTCCTTTGTGCGCTATTACGAATTGTATTATTGCTTTGTTGGCTGGTAATTCAATTAAACCGATGGCATCTTTGCAATTAAGCATTTCCATTATTTCGGTGTACTGAATGGTGATGAGTTGGTCTGAATATTCAGCTGAAATGGAGTTCTGACATGAAAGAGATAAGGCCCGTCGTCCAAAGTTACGCACTTGGTATTGTTCTGCGTCTGAAGAACAAGAAATGACTCTATGCATATACGAAGAGGGGAAAAAACCCACTTGAGGGTTTGCAGCTGCTTTTCAAAATCCAGCACTTTAACATGTTCATTTCCAAGAGGCTGAGAGAGATTTCAAGTCAACAGAAAGTTTCCTTAGTGTGTAAAGCACTTAGAGAAGCATGTGGAAACAGTCAGCTTTCAGCCTGATGGGAGATGTTTAGAAATATTATTCATTTATGAAGAAAACAGGGCCGGACTTGGTTTGAGAGATCAGCATAATCATTCTGTTTTGAACATATTTCCTGATTCATGATATGCAGTGGATTATATTCTAATATAAAATGTATTTTTGACTTAACCCTATAAAGCCAAATGTACTGGCTTTTGAAGGCATTTGATCAATACTTTCCTGAAAAGCCCCCTTGTGGATCATTTATATTTTTCAGGAAGTAAAAGGTCTTTTTGCTAGGACACCTTTGCTGATTTTTATAAAGTCACAGCAAGAATAACTTATATATTGTTTCTTTGTGAATGAATATGATCTTGATATTTCATACATTATTTATAGGAAAATAGTTTTCAAACTGCATTACAAATAACAGGCATACAGCATGCACATCAGTTTATTTTGATGATGCCATTCTTTTTTATTTTTTTTTACTTTATATATATTTTACTGAATTTTCTTGATCCATGTGAAATCTCTTTCTAGATGGTCTTGGATGTCTTTCTCTCTAATGGCACTGCAACGTTTAATCTCTTTTCATGTTGTTGCAAAAATGAGCTTCCTTTTCAAGGAACACGAGACCTTTTAATTCAGGCTCATTGGCCCTGGAGATAATTCACCTAAACAGGCATTTGACTAGTCAAGCATTGAAAGTTTTTCCTCACCACTGAATGACACCAATATGTAAATGGAGCATTAAACCTTTGCCCAATTATTATCGTCCCATAATTATTGTGGAAGAGCTACATGGAGCAATATAATTAAGTCATCCAGCTGGGCACATGGTTTCCAAGCACATTAACTATTAAATAAAAAACAATTAAGCATACGTCTGAATTCTAAAACGAGGACTGAAAGCTTGGCAGGTCGAGAGGAAAGTCACTTTACTTTTGGACTTTAGATGGGGTCTGTTCTGGATTGGCATGCGGGAACTGAGATGAAGGGAAGAGGAATATATGCAGAGGCGCTATGTCTGGCTTAGATACCACGATGGAGAGTTTTTCCCTTTTTCTGATGATTTTTTTTTTTTAAAGCAGCCACATGTCAGTAATGTCAATTAACAGCAAAGACCCGATTAATTAATCTTCCATTAAATTCTTGCTGAACCGGCACTTCGCTACAAACACAACTCTCAGTCTAACTCTCTGTCTCGCTACAAAAATGAATGTTTTAAACTCAAGGAATCCATCTCATTGGCTGTTGGAGTATGTCCAAAAAAATCTTAAATTATAGTCTACACTACAGTGATTAGCAACTGGTGAATTGTGACCTTAATATGAGTCGCCGATTTGTTCAGATTGGTTCAAACACACACACACACACACACACACACACACAATGTTTTGAATGCAAATAATAAAAGGAGGGGAAAACTGGCGTTCATTTCAATTAATATGTTCAACAGGCTGTTTCTATTGATTAAAACAATTAACTAAGTCCCTGTGTGGCACTTTCATATATCAAGATATATTTACTGTATTTCATTACTGGAAACAAATTTCCACCACCTTCAACTTTCAGCTCCTTTCTTAAATTTAGTATCATAAAATTTGTTTTACAAATTGGTTAAATTATTTTGATGAGATAAAATAATGGAAAAACATGTTGCCATCACTTATTGATAAAATGTATTTACAGTTCATATATTAATAATAATATATTTGCTGTGTTTAGTTATATTCATGCATATCATTGAAAATGTTTATACTTTTTGTTATTTAGTGCACATCTATGAACAAATGATGTTCATAATTTTACATACTGTTGGGCCTTTGCAGTTCATGGTAATGGTAATGGAAATGGTCATGCTTTTGAACAATTAATAATTTAGGTTCTGACTTGAGTTGCTACTTCATGACCAATGTGAAGTCCTGAAGCAAAATGAGTTGGTCTTCGTCAGCATCACATGTACCATGCTAATAAAGACAAATGAACACACAGATCTTATTGAAATTAGACAGATTCAACACTCTCTCACCTTCCTATGAGAAAGTTAATCTCTGAGCTGGAGTTCAGAGAAAAGTGTTATCAAGGGCACATCAGCTGGTCATCACCTGACCAACACCTTCTGATTGTCTTAATATATCCAGACCGGAAGACCTCACACCTGATCACAAGTAAATCCACCTCATACATTTTTATGGCATGTTCAGATTCCTCTCTCTCTCTCTCTCCCTCTCTCCCTCTCTCTCTCTCTCTCTCTCTCTCTCTCTCTCTCTCTCAGCAGCCCTAGTAATGGGCTACATCAATCCTTTCTTGCCCTCGAATAGAAATGTAAATTTCTGTCCGTCTATTAATTTCTGTTAACCCAGGAGGCGTTGAGCTCATTAATCGTGACCAGGGGCAGGGCTCCTCGATAGCTGCGAGTGATGAAATGTGCAGTGTGAGGGAAGATGGGGGGTCCAGATAACTGAGGACTACATATGTAAAGATGACAGGCCGCTTCAGCACAGAAGACCAGTGACAACGGCTGGAGCAGCAGGAAGCACTACACAGGCTTTAAAGTTTCAAGCACCACAGAGAACAAGGCCGATATGTTGTTTAAATTTAGTTATGAGGTTTACCCGCACAGCACCTACTCGCTGGCCTCTGTTACACTTAGACATAAATAACTATTAGTATTATTAAGTTGTGGGTTTAGATATATATTTAAACATTCTCAGAAAACTTTTTGTAAAGGTTTAGATTTTTTTAGTTTTTTTATTCTTTGTAAAATAAAAAAATTAATGTTGATTTGAAGCGTCATTTTTGAATTATCATTACTACAGTCAAACCTGAACACAGAGAAAGCATTTTGTTACACGAAACATTAAATTTCTATACAATGTAACAAAAATATACAGGAACGTGTTATCAGATTTGAATTCTTCTGGGTCTGGTCTGTTTTCAGTTTTCTAACTCGTTTTGGCTACATGGTTATAGCCATACTAAGTCATTAAAGTGTGTGTTTTCTGACTCGTTTTGGCCATATAGCCATACCAAGTCATTAGAGAATGTGTGTGTGTGTGTGTGTGTGTGTGTGTGTGTGTGTGAGAGAGAGGAGAGAGAAAGAAAGAGAGAGGATTTGTGTCTGTTTTACACTCATGATGTTATAAAGTGTAACCCCTTCCTTACTGTCCACTTTTTTATTGCATTGTAGTTGAATTATTGCTTTTATTTACATATTTACTGTTTTACCGTCACAACAGTTCATAGGTGTGTGTGTGTGTGTGTGTAGGAGTGGATGTGTTGGTTTTGCACTCTTGATGTTTTAAAGTTTCACCAAGTCAATGCTGTGTACTTTTTTCCTGCACTGTGGCAGATTTGTAGATTGTATGTGTTTTTGTTGATTTCCCATTCATTTGCTATGGTTGGTTATTTCTGACAGAAGACCACAAGTGTAACTTTTTTTTTTTACAACCACTTAACCTGCTCGAATAATTTTCTACTTAATCAAAATTCGAAATGTAACAACGATCATTTAATCATTATATTTTAGCTAACATTTTTTAAAAATAGTTTTAGTTAATGATAATAACCCTCATATTCTGAAAAGTCTTGAACACTGTTTACACCTGTGTTTAGTGTTGACTCTGTAATCGGACTCGAGATTGTTAATGCCAGTTGTAAATGGCCCAAACACTCTTTTTTATTACAAGCATTCATCAAGCACATTCTCGAATGCTCCTTAAACAAACGATTATTATCAAGCACTCGGTTAGAACATGTGATGGGAAACGTTTAGCCTGTTTCAAGCAGTGCAGCGACAACAGCAGGGGGCTAATAGATCCAAAGCCTTTATGACTGCATTCGGTATAAACTTGCTTGTGAAATCACATGATGAAAAGCAGAATTTTAATGTTGTGGATAAAGTAACAAACCACTGAAGAGCCTGTCTTTCCATTTTTAGCTTGATGGTCCACCAGCAAATTCGTAAACCCAACAACACAATTCAGAGACTAAATCAGAACCAGGCAGAAGCCCAATTCACTTTCCAGAACATTTTCCCACACAATTACCGAAACCCAAGAAGTGATGACTGCTAAAGTAGCTCATATTTCCGAGAGCCTCTTTTTCTCCCTCTACGAGATCAGACTGGGAGAGAGAATCTGAATTGAGTTTTTATATTTGTGCCAGAGAACTGATCCGCAGATGACACCCACAGCACACAAGAGTCATTCCAGCTTAACAAAGACAGACCCACGGCTCTTCTCGTCTAGCTCTGTCCGATAGGATAAAGCATGCCATATAGCCTACACTGCTACTCACCACACTCGGCCAGCGCAGATTCAAGTAGATGAGCAATATGATCTGCAGAGTTTGGGCTTCATTTGCAAGGTGATTTGTGAAGGCGTTTTAACTTTAAACCATCACTTCTGGACAAAATATGAGTCCATAATAATGCATCATCCAGTGTGGGAAAAAAAGTCCATTCCATGTAGTCCTGTCATGTCTATTTGTTGAGAACTGTTTACACTTATGTTTGATCTGCGCATATTCTTCTCTTGATTCAGACAAGATGACTTTTTCACTGGAGAAAGCAACAGCATGGGTAGAGGTAGTTTAGCCAGAAGCAAAAATTGACTGTAGATGATCCACTGATGAGCAAGGAATGTTGAGTAATGCTACATTTCTCCAAATCTGTTCAGATGAAGAAACAAACTCATCTACATCTTGGATGGCCTATGGATGAGTACATTTTTAGCACATTTTCATTTTGGGTTGAACTATTCCATTAAAGAAATCACTTAAGTCAGAATCTGAACGCTATGCAATCATCTTGAATGCCTCGTCCTCTGTACGCGAGCTCGAACATTGACGCTTGTGTATGTGGGCAATGCTATTCAGTTGAGTGTCAGTATACAGTACTGTTAGGCTTTGGAACTTTTACATATGTATAGGATGTAAATAGATGTATTTAAATAGACACATTTGACCAATGGATACATTTAAATCAATTTATATATGCATGAATTCTTCACAATTGTTACAATTCAGCAATGCTGTTTGTCTAGAAATACATAGAGTTTAGAGGATGATTTATAACAAAAAATAACATGGCAATAACATGGAAAAACCACAGAAAATAATATTGATGATATAATGAAATCTGAAAAATCAAGCTCGGGAATCTGAACTATCACAGCCGACGTTTTCTGATGTTTTGTCAAGTTTAATCCGGTTGTGATCCCCTTATATGAGGTCTATTGTTTTTTAGCTGGAGCGGCCCAGTTGGGGGGGGGGGGGGGGGTCTCACTTTCAGCCTTTTGATTGATTGAATGGAGTTTGTTTTAGCAGAACATATAAAAGTGACAGAAAGCGCTTTTAAAAGCCTCTGACTGTGTAAACTTGTGGACGTATTTATGTGGACAAACTTGCCTATAGAAAGCCTTGCTGTGTACAGCCCTGAGTAAATTTCTTTTACAATTTTTCTGCTGTGCATTCTGTGGCTTTCTTGCACCCTCTTGTGGCCCAGTTCAATCCAGACTTCTCAAAAAGAGTTAGATTTTGACAGCCACCTTGTTCTGTAGACACAATTGT
Source organism: Carassius carassius (assembly GCF_963082965.1). Taxonomy (NCBI): domain Eukaryota; kingdom Metazoa; phylum Chordata; class Actinopteri; order Cypriniformes; family Cyprinidae; genus Carassius; species Carassius carassius. The sequence goes on from NC_081759.1 coordinate 39,540,942, forward strand.
GTTTCCGTTGTATTTTTCTGAAAGGCCATTCTCACTGAATTCTAATGTTTGGCTCCGGCTGATTTATTTATTTTTGCAGGCACCTAACATTTAATCACAGGATTATTGGAAAGAGCCATGTTCAAACAGTCATACACCAGTGGAAAGCAGCAAACACAGACGCACACCAGTGAAGCGTGTCCGATGTCACCCTAATCTCCTCCTCATCTTTGCTCATTCTCTTCTATGACCTTTCATGCTTGGATATGTTATGACACACACACTTTTGATACAAAACCAACACACATCCATCACCAAAACAGAACTAAATACTCATTGATTGGATCCTTTCACCGAATCATTCCTTTGGCACTAAAACAGATCATCTCTCACCTAATACCTTCTTGTTTCCACAATGCAGACAGCACAGAATGAGAATGAGGCAGCAGAGGAGAAGCTCAATGTGTCCCCGCGGGTCACAGGTGACTGATTCTGTCAAGCAGGACACGCTCTTGGATTCACCTCAGGTAGTCCCTACCAATTTTTCTTGCAGTTACGGTTGTGACTGAATGTAATAATCTCCTATGTTTTCATCTGTAAAATTAAATTATTTCCCTTCGTAAATAAAATTGACAGTTACCGGTGACATTTACTCACAGCTGCGCTTTATATAAGACTTGCTTGTAGTGCTTGTTGTCAATTTGGAAGGCTAATTCACCTTCAAAAATCATACTATTATTACAAAAGAATGTGTGGACATTTAAAATAATATTTTCTACTATACTATAAAATAATATTTTTTTTTTTTTTTTGGTGAAAATATAACATCTTTTTATGTTTATGTTAGTTTTAGTTTTCATTATATTATATTATATTATATTATATTATATTATATTATATTATATTATATTATATTATATTATATTATATTATATTATATTATGTGCTGTCAAATGATTAATCATGATTAAATAGGGCTAAAAGTTTTTGTTTACATAATATATGTATGTATACTGTGTATATTTATTATGTATATATAAATACACACTCAAACAGTATACATTATGAAAGTATTTACCTGTATTTACATGTATATATTTTTATTTATATAATTTCTATTATATATAAATAAATTTACCATACAAATATAACATATTTTTCTGGAATATATACATGCATGCGTGTGTTTTTATATATACATAAAAAATATACACAGTGCACACTCATATATAATGTAAACAACTGTAAAAACTTATTTCGGATGCGATTAATCGCAATGAATCTTTTGACAGCACTAATTATATTATATTATATTACATTATTACATATATAAATAATAAATTTAACATTTTAGATCTCATACTTTGAAGTGTCATGCATAGAAAGTTCTGCAGAATCTTTAGATTACACAACCATTATTGATTTTTTTTTTTTCATGTTGAGAGCCTCAAGATTTTGCATTTCAAATCTTGTTATGAAATCAAATTGTATATTCGTGTTGTATAAACAAGTTGTACAAGCCCTGTGCATCGTATATTAAAATGTTGTTACTGTTGTTAAAACTACAATTATGCCCTTGATCATGTTGTTGGAGGAAGAGCAATAGACGTTGATTCAGGAGAAGTCATATTTGGAGCACTGTGGATGCCAATAGAATTTGCTAGAATTCTTCCCTGTATATCTGAAGTCTCAGCTGACAATCTGACCGGTTCAAATCTAGTTACAGACAGTGAGCCGACTCAGATCGAGCTCGCCAATCACACGGGGGTCAGATTCTGACCTTTTCTTCCCCTGCCCTTGTTGGCTTTGTGTCTCAAATTGACACCTAAATGGTTTTGTATAACAGCACTTACATTGATTACAGCCATATTTCCTCTAGAGCTTCTCAGCCCGAGGAGAATCTCACATTCAATTACAGAAAACTTGTTTCATTGATTTTTCGTTTGGTGCTCACAGCTGCGAGTTAGAGTGCAAACGCGTATGTTAGTGAATGTCCGCTGAAGCGTCCCTTGCTGTCCTTGAGACCCGAGAAAGCTTCTATTCTGTCATTAACAAACAGTGGATCTTGGGTTCACCTGTGAAGTGCGCTCTGGGTAATTTACTCAATGAGTATTGAGCGGCTGAAGATACGGACACTGCAGTTATCCCCCGTTCATCAGTTCATCTCTCCGCAGTGCTCAGTCAAGTAGTAGATATTACACAGCCATGACTCAATGTGTTCATTCAGACAATGTAGTCTGACTCTTTCAGTGCACGGTGGTGAAGTCTTGCTGCACTTCTTTTTTGTCCAGATTTAGTGTGAAGGAAATTATGATGATCATTTTTCTTTTTCTTTTTTTGTCATTATAAATTTGCTATGCTATTATTGTTTTATTTAAAAACCTTTTAGTGAATATGAATCTTCAGCTACACGTTGAAAATCCATTCAGTGAGTCAGAATCAGTCAATCTTTCAGTAAGCAAATTATTACATAGATACAGAATCTCGAGGGTTTCTAACTGGCTGAATTTATAGACATTTGAAGGATAACAAGTGCCTGTTGAGAGTGTGTTGGCGGTGTGTGTAGTTGGAGTTGAGCTGGCATTGAAAGGATTTTGACATTTATATATTAAAAATTAAATAAAATGTGAGAATTAAGAACCATATTCTCTAACACAAAGAGGCATTTCAGCATTAATAAGCATTAAATTCTAAACAGAGGTGTATACAATTTTATAAGGAGTCCAATCACTCCCATTGGTTGGTAACATGTTTTCATTTGCATATACACTTAACCTCTGCTTAACCATGTTGCATCATTCAACAGAACCACTCAAATCGCCTATATTGAAAATGAATGATTTCCGGTCGCTTTGTTGCTCAAAATCACCTCTTAAGAGTTACATACGTCTTTAAAATGAGTGAAATTTTGACCATTGCCATCAACATGTGGAGATCCATGAAAGAATATCCTGGCCCCATTCAGTTCCATGCTGAAATGGTTCTGATTTCTCTGGCATGAGATAAAGATATTTAAATAATGATACAATATTATTGTATATCACGCAGGCTGATGACTATCAACAGCTGGCCACAGATCTTTCCATAGAATTCTCGGCAACAGATTCAAAATCTGCTTCAGGCATGTCGTATTAGCATACAAATACAGGAAAACCTTGCATGGCGGTGAAATATAATCTCAAAGAAATGTATTCCCTTGCTATAGTTCGATAGCGGAACGCTAACGTGGTTTTGATTGAATTTTTGACTTACAGCATAGGTCTACACTGGTAAACAACAGCCTCTATTCATCCAAAGAGAAATCAGTGAAGTTACATGGCTCAGGAAGTAAAGCGCTGGAGCAATCAGCAAAGGTAATCGGAAAGTGCTCTGTGGCTGTATGGTTTTAAAACATTGCTATTAGTCTTCAGGTCAGACCCGTGCTGAAATACCGCAGGGTATGTTGCCCAGATGCAGTCGGAATGATTTACCTCCCGTCGCTTGTGTTTCACCAGAGGTTACAGCTACTCTGCGGAGCATGAACAATGCTCAAGCCAAGTGAAAGGAAAGGATGACAGAGATGGATAAAGAAGGGGCAAAAAAAGAGCGAGACTTCTCCCCACACCTGGTCTCCCCATTTGTCCCTCAGGATACGGACAGATATCCATTCAAGCATGGATATAACAAAGAAGTGATAAACAAATACTGAAAAATGGCACATGCTAAATCCAGCGTGTCTCGAGAGCTCAAGAGTTTGAGGGCATATTAAGTGACAAGTTACCAAGAAGTTCAAACTGAAGTTTACAGGGGTGAAGTTAAAAGTTTATGTAGGAGTACAACGGAAGACGAACTGGCTTTGGCGCATAGCATGAACTGGCTACTGCATTCTTGATTCTGTTTACATGTTCGATTCCAATCAAAACCTCTATTTGTTTCATGCCATTGTTAGCTGCTCTCTTATGGCTTTGAGGGCTTTGTTGAGTTTGTTGGTGTGGTTGAGTTGAGTGAACACTCTCTCGTACAATCCAAGGCCTCTTTGGCCTTCATCACTGCTAACTGATCACTGTGCTTTCTGAAGAGTGTGGATTACCATATGTTTATTGTTTAAAATAAAGGATGAATCTGTTCCAGTCCATTACATGTTTTGGGCTACTTTTGTGTTATTTTTATGAGTTTATGGCATGCGAATTGAACAGTTTCTATTGAATTTGAGTAAAAATATTAATATACACATATAAATATATCATGTACACACACATATATATTATGTGTAATTATAAAGTGGACCAGGGTGTGAACACTGCATTTACAAGAATTCGATTCAAATTCCAGCTCATTCATTGAAAATTAGCCAATTTTTCATTTTTTTCTCAACCCTGGTACTTTTTATGGTGTCATTTTTGGAGCTTGATATGGCACCATGCATTCACGCATTTATTGTACATTTATAAAAACATATCAACATATCTGTATCAAAAAAGAAAGCTTGTTTGAACTAAATAAGTGTCTTTTTCAGTGTATTTGTCAGTCGTGGTTATAATTCTACATATATACTGATAGAATGGCTCAAAAAGAGCTTTCCTCAGCTTTGATTCATGGTTTGACTGTGAAAAGAATCACGACTTAAATTGGGAAACTGAGATTTTAAATCCTGCAGCTATTCAGTGCTGCCTCAGGTTAAAGAGTTCTCAGGTTTTGCTTCTCTTGATAAAGACCATGAGCAGAGAGAGAGATAAATGATCCATCAGACAGAGTGGTCACAGTGGCCACAGTGTCAATCAATCGATCTTCTATACTAGCACCGCCCTTCCCCGCCCCCTCATGCATTATTCATGATGTGACAATGGATTTGAAATGAGCCACTAATTATTTATACAAGGCAGACACTACAGCTTAACAACTCATCAGGATGAGATAAATGATCCTGTTCCCTCACTAACATATGCTCTTACCCTCATCTGTTGGCCAAAACTGCTTGTGCCACACTTACTCAACTTTGGCCATTTTATTATAACATATGGCCCGAGCTATTCTGGTATACAGATTCATCATCTAAAATAAATAAATTGTAATATTGCTGGTGCATAAAGTGTTAAGACTGTCAATCGCAGCTGCTCGTGGCAGATAGTGCTAAAACAACACACATGCATAAAAGTACTGTGTCTGTACATACTGTAGTTAACTACTTCAACTTTTCAATTAACAATTGATTTTTTTGTGTGCTCTAACTTAAGGTGTAGATTAGTCTCATGGTTTAAAGGGAAATATTGTATTTAATACAAATCAGCTTTAACATATAGAAAACATTCTTCAACATTCTTTAAGTGGTGTGGGAGAGAGAAACCTGGTTTCAGATCATCAGTCTGACACACTGTAGCGTGGACTCAGATCAGGGATTAAAGTGGCAAAGACAGGGCATTTTGATTGCAAGGTGTACGAGTGAGGACTGAAGATATTCTGTGGGGACTGTGTAATGAGAGAGGAGTCGCTGGGGGCCGTACAGAGAAGAAACCCCCTCGCTCATATTAGCAAGCTAACAGCCTGATTATTCAGCACGTCTGCTGACTGACTTGGGTCACCTCATCTCTCTACCTGAGAGAAACAGAAGGAAATAGAAGACAGATTCTCTTTTCATTTGTATTTGTGTCCTATCATGGATTGTAAAAAGATAGTTAGCTTGCTGGTTGCTGAATGCTTGTTCTACAATCCATAGTATAGTAACACTTGTGACCATAGTCATTTCACTGCACAGCACCATTGGCCTTTTTTTCTGACAAATTCAGAAAATCAAAAGGTTTTTGAACACTACATTTCATCTTCACAAACATTGCTTTCCATTGCTCGGTGCAATTGTTGGGGTTAGGGCTAGAAGGGTTACAGCAAAAACTACTGGGTATGCGCACATCAATATAGCATAATTTTTCTCACACTGTTTGAGTCTTTTTCAACATAAAAGTCTCTTCTGCTGACTCACAAAAACATTTTATGTTTATTTAAAAGGGGATTTTTTAACCTGACTGATTTTTAAAAATATACATATATATATATATATAGAGAGAGAGAGAGAGAGAGAGAGAGGTGCTGGTCATATAATTAGAATATCACCAAAAAGTAGATTTATTTATTTCAAAAAGTGAAACTTGTATATTATATTCATTCATTACACACAGACTGATATATTTCAAATGTTTATTTCTTTTAATTTTGATGATTATAACTGACAAGGAAAATCCCGAATTCAGTATCTCAGAAAATTAGAATATAAATTAAGAACAATACAAAGAAAGGATTTTTAGAAATCTTGGCCAACTAAAAAGTATAAAAATGCAAGTATGAGCATGTACAGCACTCAGTATATAGTTGGGGCTCCTTTTGCCTGAATTACCACAGCAATGTGGCATGGCATGGAGGTGATCAGTCTGTGGCACTGCTCAGGTGTTATGAGAGCCCAGATTGCTCTGATAGTGGCCTTCAGCTCTTCTGCATTGTTGGGTCTGGCATATCACATCATCCTCTTCACAACACCCCATAGATTTTCTATGGCGTTAAGGTCAGGCGAGTTTGCTGGCCAATCAAGAACAGGGATACCATGGTCCTTAACCAGGTACTGGAAGTTTTGGCACTGTGTGCAGGTGCCAAGTCCTTTTGGAAAATGCATTTCCATAAAGTCAGCATTTCCATAAAGTTGGTCAGCATTTCCATAAAGTTGGTCAGCAGCAGGAAGCATGAAGTGCTCTTAAACTTCCTGGTATACGGCTGTGTTGACATTGGACCTCAGAAAACACAGTGGACTGACACCAGCAGATGACATGGCACCCCAAACCATCACTGACTGTGTAAACTTTACACTGAACCTCAAGCAATGTGGATTGTGTGCCTCTCCTCTCTTACTCCAGACTCTGTGACCCTGATTTCCAAAGAAAATACTAAATTTACTTTCATCAGAGAACATAACTTTGGACCACTCAGCAGCATTCCAGTCCTTTTTGTCTTTAGACGCTTCTGACGCTGTCTGTTGATCAAGAGTGGCTTGACACAAGGAATGCGACAGCTGAAACTCATGTCTTGCATACGTCTGTGCGCAGTGGTTCTTGAAGCACTGACTCCAGCTGCAGTCCACTCTTTGTGAATCTCCCTCACATTTTTTAAAGGGTTTTGTTTCACAATCCTCTCCAGGGTGCGGTTATCCCTATTGCTTGTACACTTTTTCTACCACATCTTTTCCTTTCCTTCGCCTCTCTATTAATGTGCTTGGACACACAGCTCTGTGAACAGCCAGCCTCTTTTCCAATGACCTTTTGTGTCTTGCCCTCCTTGTGCAAGGTGTCAATGGTCATCTTTTGGACAACTGTCAAGTCAGCAGTCTTCCCCATGATTGTGTAGCCTACAGAACTAGACTGAGAGACCATTTAAAGGCTTTGCAGGTGTTTTGAGTTAATTAGCTGATTAGAGTGTTGCTCCAGGTGTCTTCAATATTGAACCTTTTCACAATATTCTAATTTTCTGAGATACTGATTTGGGATTTTCTTTAGTTGTCAGTTATAAACATTTGAAAATATATCAGTCTATGTGTAATGAATAAATATAATATACAATTTTCACTTTTTGAATGGAATTAGTGAAATAAATCAACTTTTTGATGTTTTTCTAATTATATGACCAGCACCTGTATATATATATATATATATATATATATATATATATATATATATATATATATATATATATATATACATATATACAGTAAAGACCCAAAGTTTGGACACAGCTTCTCATTCAAAGAGTTTTCTTTATTTTCATGACTATGAAAATTGTAGAGTCACACTGAAGGCATCAAGGGCTATTTGACCAAGAAGGAGAATGATGAGGTGCTGCGCCAGATGACCTGGCCTCCACAGTCACCGGACCTGAACCCAATCGAGATGGTTTAGGGGTGAGCTGGACCGCAGACAGAAGGAATAATATATATATATATACATACATTTCATTTGTAATTTTAGATTATAATATATATTTAAATTTGTATTATGTAATTTTTATAAACAATTATATACTAAAGGAAAAATATGCATTCAGTTAAGACAAATCTACATATTATTTATCTTTTTTTTTTGTTTTGTAATTTTAATTCATTTTAAAACATTGACATTTTTTGCCAGTTTTCAAAATGTCAAACAATATATAATTTTTAAGGCTGATGGTACTGATATGGTACATTACATTGCTACATACATCTAATATGTGTGTGTGTGTGTGTGTGTGTGTGTGTGTGTGTGTGTGTGTGTGTGTGTGTGTGTGTGTGTGTGTGTGTGTGTGTGTGTGTGTGTGTGTGTGTGTGACCCTGGACCACAAAACTTAAGTCTTCAGTCGCTGGGATATATTTGTACCAATTACTACAATATAGTAAAAATACATTGTATGTGTCAAAATTATGTATTTTTCTTTTATGCCAAAAATAATTAGGATATTAAGTAAAGATCATGTTCCGTTAAGATATTCTGTAAATGTCATACTGTAATAAGTATATTAAAACCTATTTTTTTATTAGTAATATGCATTGCTAAGAACTCATTTAGACAACTTTAAAGGTGATTTTCTCAATATTTATTTTTATTTTTATTTTTGTACCCTCAGATTCCAGATTTTCAAATAGTTGTATCTCAGCCAAATATTGTCAGATCCTAATATACTATAAATCAATGGAAAGCTTATTTCATATGATGTCTAGAACTCAGTTTAGAAAAATTGACCCTTATGACTGGTTTTGTGGTCCAGGGTCACACACACACTATTTTATATATATATATATATATATATATATATATATATATATATATATATATATATATATATGTGTGTGTGTGTGTGTGTGTGTGTGTGTGTGTGTTCATTTATAATTTTATGTTATTTAAATTTACATTAGTTATGAGGTAATGAATCTGAGGGACAAACAACACACTTTAGCTGTGACTGTATTCACAGTATAGCTTTGCCTCTTGTGTCTTATTGCTCAGATAATAAAGAGGTGACTGAGACCGCAGTGTTCAAACGCTACTCCATCACATCAATCTTCAGCAGGTGCTTCTGTGGTCATGGCTGTGCATAAATACATTCCTTGAGAAGGAATCAAACACAGCTGTTTTAAAAATCCTGAGAGCTGTGGTTCATCGGGCCATCTGTATGTGATGTATAATAGCACTGATTCAGTCTGACTGCTGTCAGATTACGGCCCTGCAGCCAATGTTTTTAACAGACAAGACAATGCAGAATGAACAGGGTGTACAACATGGCATTTCCTTCACACTTTGATTGCTTGTGTGTGTGTTTGGGTCTGTTTGTTTGTTGTGGGCTGCAGAGTCTGAGTGTTCATCAGAAATCCGCAACAACCCAGCAGAGGGTATAATTTACAATGATTGCATTTGAATACTCTCCGACACATGCTCCATGACAATTCCCATTTCTTTCTTTCACCCACCGGCAGATGGGCCATGAACACTTTTTTATATGTTCTACAGTTCATATTTTATATTCTACATTAAAAATGCATTTAAAAAACACACAGAAAAACATGCCTAATGCAGAAAAGTCTTTCTCCCTCTTTTTCCATATTGCATAGATGACCACAGTTTTTCTTTCACTATCTCTTCTCTTCTGATAGTTTTTCAATAAAATCATTCTCTATGTTGTTCTTTCCCTATCTTTAATTTTTACCAACTTAAAATAATGCAAACAAAAGAGAAAACTAAAATAATAACTTTAAAATGGTTCTTGACTGATTGTGGTCATTGTTAAAAACTGTTAACTAATGCTAAAACTGAAATTAAAAGAAATGAGAGCTAAATTGAAATTATATAGTTTGTGTTTTGTGGGATGCAGTTAGGTGCTCATGAATAGATAGCGTAACTGATTTAAAATGGTGCATATAAACAGTGTTTGGTTTGTTGTGGTTATCTTGTGAAGTTTTTTAACCGCTTTTTATGGCCAGTTTTCTGTTTTCCCTGCTCAAAGTCTTTCTTTATCAAACAAAACAAATAGAATGTTTCCGAGCACAAGAAGCAGACTGTTTGTTTGTCTGTAACTCAGTCTTGACACTCACTTAACATTCAGCAGAGCAGAAACTGATGGATTTAATTATGATTCTGTCCATGTGAGTGTGTGAATAATTTCTCAACATTCCAGAATGCAAATAGCAGGAGAGGAGGGAATTGTGTATGATGGGAATCAGGCAGAGAAAAGAACGAGTGTGGGGGTATTGCATGTCTGATTAGTTAGAAAGTGGTTTAAAAAAGATAGTTTAACTGGTTTGAGGTATGAGAGCATAAAAATGACGAGCACAGGATGCATGACTCATGATGTGGGTGAGATGGAAACATCGTTCTCCTTTCTAAAGAATATTATAGAAGTGCAACTGTCAGATTACCTGGCACTGTATGAAACGGCACAAAACATGACAAATCGTCAACGAAAGAAAGTGCTTACATTTACATTTACATTTACATTTACATTTACATTTACATTTAATCATTTAGCAGACGTTTTTATCCAAAGCGACTTACAAATGAGAACAATAGAAGCAGTCAGGTCAACAAGAGAACAACAACAGTATACAAGTGCCATGACAAGTCTCAGTTCGTCTAGTATAGAACGCATAGGTAGGTTTTTTTTTTTTTTTTTTTTTAATTAAAAGACAAGAAAAGGAAAAGTGCTAGTGTTAGTTGGTTAAGTGCAGGGGGAAAAGATGAGTCTTTAGCTGTTTCTTGAAAATGAGTAAAGACTCAGCTGTACAAATTGAGATTGGGAGGTCATTCCACCAGCTGGGCACAGTCCAGGAAAAGGTCCGTGAGAGTGATTTTGAACTTCTTTGGGATGGTACCACAAGGCGTCGATCACTTGCAGAGCGCAAACTTCTGGAGGGCACATAAGATTTAACCAATGAGTTTAGGTAAGTTGGTGCCGTGCCAGTGGTCGTCTTGTAGGCTAGCATCAGTACCTTGAATTTGATGCGAGTAGCTACTGGTAGCCAGTGTAACCTGATGAGGAGAGGAGTAACGTGAGCTTTCTTTGGCTCATTGAAGACAACCCTCGCTGCTGCATTCTGGATCAATTTCAGAGGCTTGATAGTACATGCAGGAAGGCCTGCCAGGAGAGCATTACAATAGTCCAGTCTGGAGAGAACAAGAGCTTGGACAAGAAGTTGGGTTGCTTGCTCTGACAGGAAGGGTCTAATCTTCCTAATGTTGTATAAGGCAAACCTGCAGGACCGGGTAGTTGTAGCAATGTGATCTGTGAAGCTTAACTGATGATCCATCACAACTCCTAGGTTTCTAGCTGTCCTCAAAGGAGTAATGGTTGATGAGCCCAGCTGTATAGAGAAGTGATGAAGCAATGGGTTAGCTGGAATCACCAGGAGTTCTGTCTTGGTAAGGTTAAGCTGAAGGTGATGGTCATTCATCCAGCTAGAGATGTCACTCAGACAGGATGAAATGCGAGCAGCTACCGTAGGGTCATCTGGTTGGAATGAGAGGTAGAGTTGGGTGTCATCAGAGTAGCAGTGATAAGAAAAGCCATGCTTCTGAATGACAGATCCTAATGATGTCATGTAGATGGAGAAGAGAAGTGGTCCAAGTACTGAGCCTTGAGGAACCCCAGTAGCAAGGTGGTGTGACTTTGAAACATCACCCCTCCAAGACACACTGAAGGATCTGTCAGAGAGGTAGGACTTAACCCACAGGAGTGCTGTTCCAGAGATGCCCATCTTTCTGAGGGTGGATAGGAGAATCTGGTGATTAACAGTGTCAAAAGCAGCAGAAAGGTCCAGTAAGATGAGTACCGAGGATTTTGAAGCTGCTCTTGCTAGTCGCAGGGCTTCAGTAACCGAGAGCAGAGCAGTCTCAGTTGAGTGGCCACTTTTGAAGCCAGATTGGTTGCTGTCCAGGAGGTTGTTCTGTACAAGGAACATAGAAAACTGGTTGAACACAGCTCGCTCAAGTGTCTTTGCAATGAATGGAAGAAGGGATACCGGTCTGTAGTTTTCAAGAAGCGCTGGATTTAGAGATGGTTTCTTGAGCAGTGGGCTTACCCGAGCCTGCTTGAATGCTGAGGGAAATGTTCCAGACTGAAGAGAGGAGTTGATAACGTGAGTAAGCGAAGGTATGACTGAAGAAGAGATCGCTTGAAGGAGGTGAGTGGGGATCGGATCAAGTGGACAAGTAGTAGGATGATTGGACAGGAGAAGTTTGGAGACGTCCATCTCTGAGAGTGGGGAGAAGGAGGAGAAAGAGTGTGCTTAGAAATTCTAACTAAATATATTGAGTTGTTTCTCAGCTCTTCTCAGCTAACTCGAACAACAGAATTGATAACTGCAATCATTGCAACTATACAGTATGTATAAAACTGAAAAGATTGTATAAATAACTGTACAACACTGTGTTGTATAAAAAGAATAACCTAAAAGTGCACACCTAAAAGTGTTTGTAGTTTGTGTAATTGTTTATCTAAAATAACATATAATTATTCGTAAATAAATGAATAAATGATTTACACAATAACAATGAATGTTACATAATTTTAAATATTATATTTTTCATAAAATATTTTCTAAGAAACAAATTTACAATCTAATAAATTAATTAATAATAAATTAATTAATAATAAATAAATGTGATTTTTGCTACAAATTTGCTATTGTGTAACTAAATAAAACAAGAATTTATTAATTAACAATAACAACTATGAAACTCTATACAAGTTGGCTACTTTTATATCATATTTTATTGGGTTTTATTCATATAACAGGTAAGTAAGATTTGATTTTATAAAAATTATTGCTCTGTTTTTTTCTGTATTTATTGATTTGTAGTCATGCTGTTTTTTTTTTTTTGTTTTTTTTTGTTTTTTGCTTATAGACTCCAGATGGAGCATTTGTTGCAAGTCTCATATGTGGGTTGTTTTTTCTAAAGCTATATATTTAAATAATGAAACCCCAAGTTTGATTGACTTGTCTGGAGAACTCCATTTGTGTTTGTATGTTTGCATGTGAGCAGTCTGGCTTTTCAAACAGCCAGATGACTGTGTTTTTGATGAATAGTCCAACAATCATTTGATTGACTGCTTCTTGTTTTGTGGCAGTGTCACCAAGTCAGTATTCTCAAAATACAAGCGCCGGTCCTGTCCTGATGGATCTGCAGGGAGGAAACCATGTCAGAAAGATGCCAGGCAGACAAACAGGTGCTCGGCACAACCGTCAGTCCTCACAGACTTCCCCGCTGTTGTGTATTTATATACAGTTGACTCGAGAACCGCATCCGCCCACCTTCCCCGTCTGTCTCTCAGATCCAAGATCTTATCAGCTGTTTGAAACTGAAGTGTTAGACGGCTGCCCGCACAGACTTTAAGTCCAGATAAGAGATATAGACATTTCAGATTAGTGCTGACAGAGCTGAACAAAAATCAAGTGCTTCTACCCAACAGGACACCAGGGCAAGTCTGTGAAGATGTGCTCCTGACAAAAAAAAGCTTGTAAATTGCGGTAAAACTGGCTATAGGCCTTTTCAATGAAAGTTTCCGAAGTACTTGTTTTGCACCTTGCTGATCTGATCTGAATCATGTAACTGATGAGAAACATTATATAAGAAATTAGAGGATAAAATTAACTGATGAACTGTTTCTGATGTTAATGGATGGACTAATGATGTTTTTATCAGCTGTTTGGACTCTCATTCTGACGGCACCCATTCACTGCAGAGGATCCATTGGTGGTGAGCAAGTGATGGAATGGTAAGTTTCTACAAATCTCTTCTGATGAAAAAAACAAACAAACAAACAATTTTAAATGGCCTGAGTCTGAGTCTTTGTTTTATCTATTTATTTTTTTTAAGCTGATAGAAATCGTGTTTTATCTGAACAGAAATAACAACAACAATCAAAACAGTTGGTCTCCATCAAAGCAACAAACAAACCACTTCAGGTTTTTTAGTTAAGTTTATTTTGCTCAAGAATAAAATAAATACAATAAAAACAAACTACAGCTTAATATTTTAACTGTTTGCCAAGCAGTGTAATAGAACTATAACCCATATAATGCATTTAATTATATTGCTATAGTCTTATGCTTTTTAGAAATTTTACAATTATAATATGATAGTTAAGAATCATATAAAATGTGAATGTGAAAAATTGAAGTATTAATGTTCATAGTCCTCCTCCCTGTAGGAAGCTGCAGCTCTCATCAGTAAGTCAAGGAGGACAGCGGGGCCAGAGGCCAGTCTGAGGGACGCTGGTAATATATTTTACTCTAAGCCTTTTCAACACCAGGATTTATATTGTATTAAAACCAGTCCTGACACACTGAGGTTGCTTCTCTCCCAGCTTCAACCTTGAGAGCAATGGCATTGTCCCTCTCCCACGGCTCTCTCGAGGGACAGAAAAAAGAGGAGTGAGATGTGTAGATGGACTGCCATCATGTGGCCCTGCTTCTGCGGAGAGAGGAGAAACTGACCCACAGACGCTCACCTTACACTGCATGGTGGGTACTGCAGGGTTAATACCATATTTTACATTTACACTGAATCATTTAGCAGACGCTTTAATCCCAAGAGACTTACTAATGTGGACATTAGAAACAATCAAAAGGTCCAGACAAGTCACCTTTATATATACAGCGCTTTATACAATACAGATTGTGTCAAAGCATCTTTACAGTATTAAACAGGAAAATAGTGTGTTGAAATAAAAGGAGGATAGTAAAAACTTTCTAGTTAAAGTCAGTTTAAACTCAGTTTGACTAAAGTTTAGTCAAAGACATTTCACTCGTATAGTTTTGAATAGGGAAAAATGCAACGCTCAATATGGCTGCTCAATCACAGGAAGCTCCGCGTTCTGAATGAAAGAGCCAATCGCTAATAGTGAACAGTTTTGGAGAATTTGATGTTTCCTCATTCAAAGAGATAGGAGTTGCACTTGCATGGCCCGAGAGGCGTTTCAAGGATGGCGTGTGTGTGTGTGTGTGTATTTGCTTCTTTTTTTTATTTTTATTTTTTCAGTACATCTTATGTAATAGAATATTTAAATTGTAAAACGGATAGTTCCGGTCCTTGATTCTGATTGGCTGAGCCGTGTTCAAAGCTGTTTGTGTTCAAAGCACCTTTGTTTATGTTTGTGTGTTGCTCGGCAACCACTTTGTTGCAACCACAACAGATTCTGAGGAACTACATTAATTGGTGGAAGAATACTGTTTTTATTATTAATCATTACACTTTATTTTGCATCATTACACTCTGTTTTATTTTTTGAAACCTTACAATGCGAACCTATATGCTAAACTATAAAGCTACTGAGCCACCATTATTACAGCTTCCAGGTTCATTTTTTTTTTTTGTAAAGGTAAAAAAAAAAAGCTGTTTTCTGTTCCTCACTTCAAGATAAACAAGTTTTGCAGTTGGAGTCTAAATGATGAAGAATGAGAGTGGAATTCATAACTTCAAAACTCATTTTCGTGAATGTTCAAATAGATTTAAGCACAAAACTGTTCAGCTTCACTACAGTGTGCTGCTGTGATATCCATCAAATCTGTCGACAGGTTGAGATGGTAAAAGATTCGGGCCTCGACAGCCTCGACAGCCTCTCTGTGGTGAGATCTCCCGTGAGGTTTCCTCTCTGACAGATGGACCACTCATTGACCTCTACTGTCTGTTTCTGCTAAAGGCAGCGTGGCCCAAATATCACCTGTCCATTCATAATTCATACAACCCAAATAAGCAAACATCACATTTTAACTTAAATTGTATGGGCCTTTGTCACAAAGTAAGCAGTCTTTCAAAGTTTTGAGTGTTCTTGTCATGATAATTGATGGGTGACAATTTGTTAAGAACTTATTTGAGAACTACTGTCATATATTGTCATCTCATGTAACATAGATGAGCAACACATTTTTAAGTGTCAGGTTTGAATTTGTGCAAATAAAAATGTCAATATCAGCTTGTTAACACAAAGCTGTAGTATAAGTTAAAAGATGTGGAAAGTATGGCCAAGAGTCATACAAACTACATTTATTTATTTATTTTTTAGAGGTCAGCAGCTCCAGTCCCCATACACTTCTAGTGGACAGAAAAAACAGCTTGGACATTCTGCTAAACATCTCCTGTTGTGTTCCACACATGAAAGTCAAAGTTTGGAACCGCATGAGAGCGAGTAAATCACTTTCCAGTGAAAATAATAAAAAATGAACAACTAATACATGTTTCAGCCACTGAAGCTCGGTTGTGGGTTTGTTTGGTATGCACTTCAATCCACACTCGACATTCTTGAATTGCTTTTTTTTTTGTTGAATCCAAACAATTAGTTGATTAAACATGGATTGAAAATTTGTATTGTTTGGATTCAACAACAAAAAAAAAGCAATTCAAGAATGTCCAGAACAAAATTTACTTTTAATGGAAGGGCTTTTATACAGCAAACGTAATGCCAGCAATTCCCCGCCTCTTGTGACATCTCAAACTAATTCACATGCCTCACTTTCACGATCAAGGTAGATTCAATTAAACCAAAGTTTAAACAAGCAATAAAAAAATCGAAACACAAATGTGAAATGAAATAAGCTTTCTTTAAAGTTTCCATACAGAATCAGCCGAAGTAGAGAGCTATTAGTCTTCACACTGGTCTGAGACGTGAAAGTTTGAGAGTGTGTAAATCATGAAATGTGCTGTGTGTGAGGTTTCAGGCTGTGGGCTTTTGAGGGGATGGCTTCTAAATTGTGTTTAGCTCAGAGTCAGACCTTGTGAGATGTAGCCAGCACATGTGTCACTTCCACTCATCCTCCTGTCTGTCTCTCCTCTCCTGTTTTCTGTCCTGTCTCTCGCAATCCAAGCCACATAGCCTTTATATATTCTCACTCTATACTGTTAAGATGATGGCTTTCAGATCTGGACTGCTTTGTTTTTAGATTTCATATTCTCTTTTATGATCAGCTGCTGCTTTTGTTAACATTTCATTGCTGGTTGGTATTTTTAAGGGTGCTTTGCATTTTTGGGGGGCCCACAGTACATTAGCCTTTAAATGTTTGGGTTTCATAAATGTGTGTGTGTGTGTGTGTGTGTGTGTGTGTGTGTGTGTGTGTGTGTGTGTGTGTGTGTGTGTGTGTGTGTGTGTGTGTGTGTGTGTGTGTGTGTGTGTGTGTATGTGTGTGTGTATGTATGTATGTATATATATATATAAGAATGCAGACTTAGTCAGTATAAGAGATTTATGTTTAAAAAAAATATATAAATATATATATATATATTACATAAATCTCTTATACTGACTAAGTCTGCATTCTTTGATCTAACATATAACATGAGTAATATTGTGAAATGTAATTACCATTTAAAATAGCAGTTTTATTATTTAAAAATATTTACAAATATATTTTATTCCCATGACGCAAAGCTGAATTTTCAGCAGCCATTACTTTAGTCTTTAATGTCACATAATCCTTCAGAAAAAAATTTATTATGCTGATTTGGTGGTCATGAAAGATGAATATTATTATCAATGCTGGAAACTGTTTATTTCTGTAAACCATTATTTCATTAATAAAAAGTTCAGAAGAACAGTGTTTATTTGAGATAGAAATCTCTTGCAGCTTTATGTCTTTACTGTCACTTTTGATCAATTGTATGCATGCTTGCCAGATAAATATATATATAAATAAATAAATATATATATATATATATATATATATGTGTATATATATATATATATATATATATATATATAAAATACCAAACCCAAGCTTTTGAAATCTTGTGTGTGAACTACTTTCCCCTTTAGAATCTGTAAGTAAACAACAAAAAGGTTGTACAACATACTAAAATGGCATTTTGGCATTTTCTAACATTTACTGAAGTGATTGCAGCTGTGTTTCTTTCAGAAAAATTGCCTCACTCTGAACTACGGCACCAAAAAAAAGCATTTGAGCCCCAGAGAGCTGACACTTTCAAGCCCTCAAGGCCTCTGGACTGATATGGTGAGCTGAGAAATGAGAATTAGACATGAATGCTTTTTAACACTAAGCACAGACACTTCTGACTTGTATAAGAGGCATATTGTCCATGCTAGAGGTCCCTTTATGAATTAGTTTGTGTGTGTTTGTTAATGTGCGGCTCTCATGTGTTTATACTCTAGTGTTAAAATGCAGTTGTTCCTGGTTTTAAAATAGGTTTCCATTATTCACACAGTGACATTAAAGTGAAGCCATGCAGTGGGGTCATAACTCTTGCCACTTGAAAATAAAGTTATTCCTGTTTGACGAGTTTTACATGTATGTAAGTTGTGAGAATCTAAGCGTTTGTATTAATGTGAATATTCTGTATGTGAATACTGTGGCATTTATGAAGGTCAAAAGCTTTTTCTGTTGTGTGGGGTTTGCCAGTTCACATCAGTTAACGTTCATCATTCTAGTTTAAAAGAGATCCGAAATTCAATAATATTTGATGTCCATATTTACATTTATTCATCCAAAGCGACTTACAATTGCTATATATGTAAGAGGTTGACGTCTCTGGAGCAACTAGGGGTTAAGTGTCTTGCTCAGGGACACACTGGCGGTTCACAGTGGATTCGAACCCGGGTCTCCCACACCACAGGCATGCGTCTTATCCACTGCGCTAACACCACCCACATATACAAAGGTGCTGCAGTATTCCATTAGTCAGAATAATCAGATAGCTTCATAATCATTTTAATGAACAGTATAACTTTGGCTAGGCTGGTCTGAGATTAAACTGTAGTAGGATAATAGATCCAGTGACTATGCATTCACCAAGATGATTTGTACACTACTGTTCAAAAGTTTGAGGTCAGTACGATTTCATTTTTATAAACCAGTACTTTCATTAAGCAAGGATGCATTGAATACATCAGCTTGACAGTAAAGACTTTTACATTACAAAAATGTTATTTAATAAAAACATTTTGTTTTTGTTCTTTTAAACTGTCTATTAAAGGATCTTGTGGGAAAAAATGTTAGTCAGTTTCCACAAAAATATTAAGCCGCACAACCGTTTTTCAGCAGGTTATTAATATTGATAATAAATATTCCAAATTAGCATATTACAATTTCTGAAATCTTACATACAAAACAGTTAATGTAAATCTTAATGGTGTAATTTTTTTGGCTCAAAAAAAAAGTGCAATCACTGCTCACACTTATCAGGATTCAGGTTATATTTCTTCCAATTTGCTGCAGTTCCAAGAAAAAGTTTACAAACAATGCTTTTCCTTTCTTTTTTCTCGTTAGAGAGTGGTCCCTGTCGAAACAGTCAGATCTCTGCTACCACCACCAGCACAAGACAAGGTAGTACTGCACACGACCGATAAAAATGCCCTTTGTAGCACCAGCAAATAAATCACCAAAAGTACACAAGACATGTGAAAAAGAAAGAAGCAACAGATATTAGAATTGGTAAATTGATTATTCCTTTTTTTAATTGAAGGTTTACCATTTTCTTCATTTTATAGAAAACGGAGAAAAAAGAAATTGCCTTTTACAAACATTTACAAATAAGATGACATGTGGCTGTACAAATAAGATTTGAAAGAGAAAGACAAAAGAAAAAAGGGAGGGCGAGTTGGATCACCATTTACAGCTATTTTTAGTTGTAGAAGTAAAAATGTCAAGTTTTAAGCAAACTTTGTGCTTGATCAAAATGTGAGTTAACCCATACTTTCCTCTTCCCTACCACTGGCACAAAGTTTACAAACATAATTTATATATGTATTTAACAAATTAACTCCTTCAGAAAAAAAGAATTGTTATTTTTGTCCATTTTTATTAGTGTCCATTTCTGCTTTATAGATAGTGCTGTCAGTGAAGCTACGGCAGACCGTTGTAGAGGCCAGGAAAGGGTCAGGGGTCAAATATCAAGAAGTCAGAGGGGAAGTGCTATTTCAAACACAGCAATTCGAGCTGATCCTGGTACTCTGTGAAGAGTCTCTGGAAGCGCAAGTTCTGACCAATCACAGGCAACACCTCTGTCAACAGATCCCTTTTTCTCAGTCCCTGAAATAGACATAGAAGACAGAGCAAGCTTTATTTACCAACAATTCAGTACAGAAATCTGTAATGAGGTTCCAAAAATCATACCAAGACTGTCGGCTCCCAGGAGCTGCTGCTGGATCTGTGAACAGGTCCTAGTAAGTCCTGACAGAGTTCCCTTATCCTCAGCTCATAGCCTGCACGGATACATACAGAGCTCTTGTTAATCTGCTCCGATTAGGAACAAACTCATCTTCATTTTCAGCAAATGTAGAGTTTTTGGACCCTTTTGACTCTTGTTACCAGCTGACCAGCTTCTCACTCACCCTCATTTACGAGGAAGCGTGTGTAGATGAGAATCCAGTGCCTGTACTCGCTTGCTGAGAGGAGGATGAGGGCCGAGGAGAGCTGCTTCTCCAGGAAGGCCAGAGTCATTCCCTGCTGCAAGAGGTGAGGAGTCGAAGACAAGCGAGATGCCAACCGTCCCGCACTGACACAGACAAAAGAGAGACGGTTAAGGTCTGTTCACCCCCAATAACAATAAAGAGACGTATATGTGACCCTGGACCACAAAAATAGTCTTAAAGGAACACTCCACTTTTGTTTGAAAACAGGCTTCTTTTCAGCTTCCCTAGAGTTAAACAAGTATTCATTTTCCGTCTGTCTTGGTACACTGTGTAACTACAGAATTGAGTCAAGTTTTACATTTTTGAGCAAGATGCTAACTGTCTAATCAGACTTTGTGTCAATTTTGAAAAAGCTTTTAATTGATGTATGGTTTGTTAGGATAGAAGGACAATATTTGGCCGAGATGCAACTATTTGAAAATCTGGAATATGAGGGTGCAAAAAAAAGGCCTTTAAAGTTGTCCAAATTAAGTTTTTAGCAACGCATATTACTAATCAAAAATTTAGTTTTGATATATTTACAGTAGGACATTTATAAATTATCTTCATGGAACATGATCTTTACTTAATATCCTAATGATTTTTGGCATAAAAGAAAAATCGATCATTTTGACCCATATAATGTATTTTTGGCTGTGGCTACAAATATCCCCCAGTGACTTAAGACTGCTTTTGTGCTCCAGGGTCACATATTAGCATACACTAATGCAACACAAAAGAAGATACTTTGGAAAATAACGGAAAAGTAGCTGGAAGCCATTAAATTTCATAGTATGGAAAACAATACTGTGGAAGTCAATGGCTTCCAGCAACAGTCTGGTTATCTTTCAAAATATCTTTCATGCTCAGCAGAAAAAAACAGATGTTCATAAAGCTTTGGAACAAACATGATGGTGAGTAAATGACGACAAAATACGTAGGTGGACTATCCCTTTAAATTAATAATTCCACTACTACTACTATGTTATCATCATAGTTTTAGTGTGGACTTCCCTATTCTCATAAAATCAGTATGAAAGATACTTCTAGTGAATCAGAAAGCAGTATTAGCCAAGTACTAAAATGGCTGTTACCTCAGATTACGGCCCTGTGTTAGGGCCAGTGGCCCCGTGGAGCCCAGAGCATCCTGAGAGGACACACAACTGCGGAAGTCTGCGCACTGTACAAGAGAGTCCTGCTTATCTGAGATCAAATTCCTGTTAGAGATGAAGAAAAGAGACAATCATAGCGGCCCTGGAAATCTTCGGAGAGGTTCTGGTTGTTAAAACTTAACACATGGTTTGTGTATCACTCACCAGGACTCCAGCGATGAGTTAAAGCAGAATGCTTTTCCATTTGACAGCGACACCACAGCTACACCTTGCCGAGTCAAAAAAGACTGACTCACTGTGGCGTCTGTGCCTGGAGTGAGAGAGAGAGAAAGATGAGGTATTATTAGTATATTTCAACTGATTTATGATGTAAATCAGCAGTTTTGTGTAACGTACTGTAAGATTTTAAGGCTCTTATTTTCACCAATTTGATTTATTTGATCAAAAATGCAGTATAAAAAAACTGAAATATTGTGAAATACTACTACAATTTAAAATACGTTTCCTATTTGAATTGTAATTTATTCCTGTCACTAATGTGCTAAATACACTAATGTGCTACTGTAATAGCTTTTCCTCTGACTGAAAAGCATGAGCTTCAGCTCTTATTCAGTCTCTCTCTTTTTTGTTTAAATCACGTTATTGTTAACAAATGGCAGACAATAATACTCATATACAGTAATATTTCCGAACAGCAGAAATCAAGGGGGTGGAGTTTAGTGAAGAGTCAATTAATAAAGTCAATAAAGATATAATGAGGAAAATCCCACCTGATAAGACTGGATCCAGAGATTCGTTTTTGACCAAAGCCGTCAGTTTCTGAACATCCCTGGCAAAAAATTAAAAAAAAAGACCATAGCAGCCATGTAATGTCAGATCTTTCAGAATTGATGTAGATGATCACAAGGCTGACTCTTGTTACAAATACGACCATGTTTTTAGCATCAGTCAACAAATGAGTTGTCTGGACTTATCCATTGAGTAACGGAAAGGAAGGGTCAGTACCAGACAGACAGTGTGGCTGATGCGGTCAGCGCCATGACAAAGTGTCCCGAGCAGTGAAGTGCTGACATGGGGGCGGGCAGCATGATGGATGGAATCAGTCTCCGTCCACACGCAGTGAAGACCGAGAGGGTGCGGTCCTCACAAGCTACAGCAACAACATCGCTATAAAAAATTTAATAAAAAAGCTAAATACTTTTACTCAAGATATTAAAATCAGGCAATAACCAGTGTGTTGTGTGCTCACCTGCTGCCGGCTGCGATGATGATGCGACTGGGCAGCAGCGTGTCCCACTCTCGCCCCTCTCTGCTCCATTTGAGCTGACTGAGACGAGATCCAGACACCACAGAGACCTCGTTCTCCACCTCCAGATACGTGACGCCATCGGTGCTCACCTAAACCACAGGTTTCATAGATTTCAGCCCTTGTTTTTATTGTTAGCTGATTTAGATCCAGCAGTGCTATCGAGTCTGAATTACATTTAACACTTACAGACATAGTACTTGAGCTTCATGATTACAAATTATGATCTGCCGAGAGCATTAAAAGCATAGACAGGACTGGTGTATTAGGTGTAGGGAGTGTTTTTGCCATACCTGAGTGCTGAATGATTTCTGGATGGATGGGGTAGGAAGTTTTAACTGAGCTACAGGTGCTGTTAATCGAGACGGCTCCTTCTCCAAAGACACTGGGGTCTACAAGAGAAAAGACCAATCAATCACATGGGTTCCTTCAGGGTCTCATCTGTGCCTTGGTCATGAAGTTAATGGAATAAAAGTACTAGGGATTAAAGTACAGAAGCCTTAGTCAACTAATGTTGATTATTTATTATAATCTTATAGATTATATTATAATCTCTTATATCTTTGATATGTATTAAAATAAGTTGTATATAAATATATACATGTTTTCTGTTTAAAGAAATGAATAGATTTATTCAGCAGGGTTGCATTAAATTGTGTAACAATAAGGATGTTTATATTTCAAATAAATGCAGTTCTAGTGAACTTTCGAATCCTGAAAAACAAAACTTCCACAAAGATATTAAGCAGAAATAAATTCGTTTTAAAATAGAAAACTATTAAATTCTTCTACTGTATTTCTGATAAATAAATGCAGCCTTGGTAAGCATAAGACACTAAAAAAAATAAAAAATCTTACAGACGTCAAACTGTTGAATAGTAGTCTATAATCTGTACGATACACTTTCAGATTGTTTTTAGCAGTAGCAGTTTTATTCATGCAGTGCTTTAGCATTTACACATTAAAATCCCCTTCAGAAAGATCTGAACAGACCCCATCTGTCGACTTTGAGGTCCAGGCATCTTTGGTAAGAAGAAATGTCACCTGTGGGAAGGGCTGTGATAGGGGCATCATTTTGGCATCTTTCCTCGGCCTTCCCTTCTTCCTCTTCTCTACCACCTCCGCTCCCTCCATCTCTCCCTTCCTCTTGGCCATAGATTTCACCACGATCTTGTCCTCACTGTCGCTACTGGTCTCATCTTTTCCTTTTGGCTCCTTCACAGTGCTGCCATCTTTTACCCTGACACAGAACCACGAAGCAACTTCAGTCTGTTTTTAAGTTTGGTTTAGAACAGTGGTTCCCAACCTTTTTCAACCCGCGGCCCACACAACCAATCACATATGTTTGCAAGAAATACACAAATAAATAACTGACCCCGCTATTGTTGGGTTAATAACTTCGGACTCAGAAGCTAGATTGTTAACTGTATTTATTGAATGAACTAGAGCTGTGCTATCACGATTTCTTTGATCAATTTTGCGGTTTCGATTTTAATCACGATTTTGACAAACACAGATATGCTTTACAGTCATAAAAGCATTTAGGATGAATTTGAAACATATTTCCAAAAGAAAACAAATTAGAGCTTTATCAAAAAGTTGTAATGTCTCTAGAACAGACATAAGTCAAAATTATCACTATAGTATACGTGTAACAAAATGTATAGACTTATGGCAAAAAAATATAAATAAATAAATCCCATGTCCAGGGACTATTTTTTTCTTTTTTGCCATGCATTGTTCATTGATCTCATTAATTGTAGCGGTGCCTCAGGTGTTGAAATAGATTTGTTATACATTATACAGGTTCACATGTACTCCGATTGCAGTGTGTATACAGTATGTGTAAGCGATGCAGAAGCAGCAGCGAGAGCGCGTTATTGTAACGTGAAAGCACATTAAAATAATGAACGAGCGCGAATCTCTGTTCGCACGCAGATTTCCTTTGCTCTGTCACAAAATCAGACGTGCTTGCCCGGAGAAAGTGCGCGCACTTAAAACGCGTCTCCTCTCACTTAAACTGCGTCCTGTGCACTCACAACTCTCTCTATGCTCATGTGTTAGATATTAATTATTTTCGCATCTTTTTATTTCTAGCCTTTTACTGCGTGCAGTGTGAACGCTCTGATCCGTTAATGGGCTCGGAAAAAAGGTGCATCACAGACAGTGTGTGAACCTGGAGTTAAGCACAGTCTGTTCTGTTCTGTCAGGTCCGCGGAAAATCGTGCTATAAAGCGATTTAGAAATCGCGACACTCAAATTGTGATTTTATGACGATTTCGATTAATCACACAGCCCTAGAATGGACTGGAAATGAACAGAAAATAACTCGGGCTGGCACCGATCAGCAAAACAAGAAAACCAGATCCAGCTCGGCAGCAGGTAGACAGTCAGCGCAGCAAGCAGTCAGGAGGGAACATGTTGACAGCCATTTATGCATGTTTGAATTTGTTGTTCTGTAGCATATGCAGCAAAAATATCTAAGATAAATTGGTGGTTTATTCTTAAACCAATCAGCGAGCTCGAATAGTGGAAGCATAGTAACAGTTTAATATTATTTTTTTGTTATTTAATTATATATGTGAAATGTTGTTATTATGTTATAACTTAGACATTTTTACATATATTAACAATATTATTATTTCTTTTAATAGTAATTGGCGACCAACTTGCAATACCACTGCGACCCACTAGGGGGCCACGGACCACAGGTTGAAAACCACTGGTTTAGAAGAACATACTGGTTATCATGTAGACTTTATCACCTGTCAAGTGGGGTGATGCCTATAGTGAGGTGTACACTAGTGACCCCAGGCGTGGCCTTTGACCTTTCGGTAAACCGCGAATCCAGCGCTTTCATGGGCTCGAACTTGGAGGCTGATGTCAACAGCAGATTCGATTTCATCCCGATCGAGTTCACAGCTGCAGTTCCACTACAAGAGAGACCAGAGAAAGAAAAAGAAAAGTATTGGTTGAGAGAGAGGGGAAATGGGACTTTGCATGCTTGTACACTTACCTGTCCTTGTTGTCTTCCGCAGTTTTGTTGGGAGAGGTGCTAGTGGGGTCATGTGAGGGGCGCAAGCCAAGCGAGTTGGCCGTGCTGGAATCCGAGGAGATCTGAGGGATGAGCTGGGTCGACGCAGATGACCCCGGCAAGATCGGGACGCTGTTGAACAACGCTGGTGAGAAGTCCCTGGGTAAAAGAAAGAGACATTCAGACACTGAGGTATTGCTGAATGATAATTTTAGACGTGTTCTTGTGTGCATTCATTACGCCATGTCGAGCTGTGCGATGCAGAGAGGTGTGATTCTTCTCCTCCCATCTGAGGTTCTGGTCTCCACCTGCTTCTTTAAGAGGTTCTGCACAATCCCCCAAAAATAAAGCCATTTGTTAATAACTGCAATCCTGCGAATATGAGGATGTTTGAGGATGAAAGTGTTAGGAGAAATCTTCAGGCTCTCTAAACTGCAATGCAACGACCAACACGCTATTAAATGATACATAAATATACAGATTCATACACAGACAGAGAGACAGGCAGATGTGCATGCAAATTATTTAATATCACACACTCACACATTTTAATGTAATATGCATGTAAACTATTTATTTTTATTTTGTTGTTGTTGTTGTTGTTGTTGTTATGAGCATTCATTACAAGTATTAGGGCCAGGGAGTAAGATTCTGCTATTTCATTTAGTCCCAGAGATTTCATATATTCAGAAACCTCAAAACAAATTTGACTAGACGTGGTTTGGATTTTAAATATTTGACAGAGCAGAAAACTATATTTTGTAAACTTGCAAGCCAGCAATGGATGGAGGTGGAAATGCTAGTAACCAATCATTACTTACCACATCATCATTCAACATATCCACTTGAATCATTTTAAAATAGCACTGCTGTGTGTATTGGTTACGTATTCTTTCTTCTGACCTTTCTGATGTCCTCCAGGGACTCTCCATTGAGCACATTGGTGAGTTTGTGAGTCTGGTTCTCAGGACCGCTTCCCTGGGCTCCTCCGTTGGGGTTCTGGTTCCTCTGCCGCTCCTGCTGATACTTCAGCATTTCTGGGTTCTCAATGACGGTGCTGGACAGATGGGACCCCATCGTGATGGCCAGACTCTTTCCATAGATGTTCTGATGAATAGCATTCTGCAGAAAGATAAACAGGAATCTTATTTTGGAGACTCGAGTTAGTTTGTGTGTGCTAAATAACTAACCAAAAGCAGCAAAGCTATTAAGGCATTTACATTCTTTAGAAGCGTGACAGTCGCTCAGCTGTTTTTGAAACAGTTTGGCTTTTCCTGTAACAAGTGATTTGTTTTTTAAATGCTGCATGGCTGTTTCTGTCACACTGCATTAAACAGGCAAAGACAATTAGCAAAATGCATCTCTGAGTATGCATCTCTTTCTCATGTCAACAAATGGTTCAAAGAAACAATTAATTTAAGTGAGATTCCAGTTTTTCAGTTATTGTTGCCTTAAATACTTCAATAATGTTGACACTGGTGTGTGCACATTTTCTCCACCTTTTCCTCTTCATTCAAGGGATCTCCCAGTTCATCCTGCGAGAAGTCCAAGAGAGCCACAGTGCCATCCATGGAGCAAACCAGGAGTCCCAGCCCATTGAGTGTCCTGAGAGATACGATCCGTTCACAATACGTTCACGCAGACAAGTTTTACCCCACCAGATTGTCTATGATGCTTTCCAAAACTTGGAAAAATAGAAAAGCTGTTTTCTTACCATGTAATATCCATAATGGATTTATCGAAGAGGTCATGGATGACCACCAGTGGGCGCTTGAGTGAGGTGAGCTGAAAAACAAGAGCAGGATAACTGATTAAAGGTTCAGAAATCGAAATAATTTGATTTATCGCTTCATCCTGTCAGTTTTCGGTTTTATATTGAACATTAAACAATATTGTTAAAACAGAGCATCACCACAAAATTGTTTCTACCCCTATTCAAACATTTGAGGTCAGTAAGATTGTTTTGAATGAAAATAATACTCTTATTCTAACTGATCAAAAGTGACAGTTAAAGGAGCTAGGTGGAGGTTTTTACTTAAAATAAATCTTTAAGATAGATTTCATTTGTACATGTATGAGCCAACCATGATGTAAAAAAAAGAATGACACCTCGACTGTCCACCACGGTTGCCTATATAAGCTTGTATTGTGTGTGGAGGAGTCGGGCCCGAATTGGCGCGAAAATTCACAAAATGTGACGTCATGCGCGTTCTCGTCTACTTGGGCTTACAACCGTACGGCACGCCAGCCATTATAGTAAGCAGCGGCAATAGTGTTTTCAAATGGACTCAGATGGAAAGAAGTGACCAGCCTCCAGCACAATTCAGACACCCACGGACACTCCTCGTAAGTAAAAAAAAAAAAGAGTGTGCGCACTGAGAACGAGCATGAGACTGGCTGCAGTTCCTCTAAAGGCCACTGGTGTCAGTAACAGTTAGAAATTTCAGAACCTACGCAATGCTCCTTTAAGACTGGTACATTGTTACAAAAGATTTGTTTCAAATAAATGCTGTTCCCCTGCAAGTTCTATTCATCAAAGAACGTGAAACAAAATGTATCCATAGTTTCCATAAAAACTGTTTTCAACACTGATATTAAAGTAATGATTTCTGAATAAACACCGAAGATGAAAGTAATGGTTGCTTAAAATTCAGCTTAGCAGTTGTTTTAAATAGTAAAATAAGATTTTATTAGTGTCTCTTGATTTTACATAAATGTATAATAAAATTTTTGATCGTTTTTTTTTTTTTTGTAGCGAAGCCAAACCAATCTTCAAAAACAAGGTTGAAACAAGGGGTGATGTGATATTGAGAAGTCTCATACCCATACAGAGAGTGAGCGGTCCTTACTGCCCACCGCGCAGCAGCAGTACGGACAGCTGGGTTTGGGGGTACTACCATTCTTCTGTTTCTTCTTAAAGATCTTAGGATTGAACTTCTGCAAAGAGATGGAAAAGAAATAATAAACCACTCAATGAGAAACACAAATCAAATTCTAGAGCTTAGCCCATTTAAAAAAAATCTAATCAAATCACGATTTCATCAAAACACTGCAGTCCAAACTATGACGGAGATTTCAAAAGCATGCTTTTCTGTGAAATATTAGAGAATTGAAACAACACTAACCACCACAGTAACAGCTTTTCGATGACCCACAAAGTCCATGTTGGTCTTCCAGCCGTCGCGTTCGATGATCTGAGCTGTGGGCCCAGAATTATTCATGGCATGAGCTGAAACCAGGTACTGACCATCTGGAGACCAGCTCAGCCGCAGGACGTGTGTGGTGCCGCCACACTGAATCAAAACAAGAGAGAAGAGGGGAAAAATAAGAGAAGACACAGGGTAAATCACATGTAAACAACTGGCCAACACTTTCAACTCTGAAGTCTTACTTCACTGAAGGGTTTGGTGATGTTTGTCTCCAGCTGCCAGTCCATGGTCCTCCAGACCTTCAGGCTGTGATCATCCGCCTGGGAAGCGATGTACTTTCCAACAGGGTCCCACGTCAGGCCTTTCACCAGCCCTGTGTGTCCCTTTAAAGTCATCACGATCTCTGTGGCATACACAGACAAAAAGCAGCATCTGAAGC